>NC_053027.1:206119965-206332902 GCF_003073215.2 Triticum urartu | reverse complement strand
GAAGAAAGAGGGGATGCCTTCCGGGGCATCCCCAAGCTTAGTTGCTTGGGAGTCCTTGAATATTACCTTGGGGTGCCTCGGGAATCCCCAAGCTTAGGCTATTACCAGTCCTTATTCCTTCATCCATCTTGATCTCACCCAAAACTTGAAAACTTCAATCACACAAAACTTAACAAAACCCCTGTGAGATCCGTTAGTATAATAAAGCAAATCACCACTTTAAGTATTGTTGCAAACCCATTCATATTTTATTTTAGAATTTTAGCTACTATATTATAACTTCTCCATGGCTTATACCATCGATAAAATTGATAGTTTCATCAAAACTAGCAAAACAATGCATCAAAACTAGAATTTGTCTTAAACAGGATAGTCTGTAGCAATCTGGACATCTACCATACTTCCGTAACTCCAAAAATTATGAAAAAATTAGGACAAAATAAAAAATTTGTATAGAAGTACTATACAAAAAGTTTCAGAATCATTCAACATTCCAGTAAAAATGAAAATTCATGCACTACAGCCAAAGTTTCTGTTTTTGCACTGCACAAACCAAACAAGCAATCTAATCATCCTAAAGGCAAATCTTGGCACACTATTTTTATGATACAATGGATTTGTACAAGGGGATAATTATTCTTGTTGAAAAGTTTCTGTAATCAAGGTTTGCATAGTTTCCATGGGCATGAACAGAGTACAAGGAGCTCCCCCACTTCAACGATGCTCGTCTTTCTTACTTTCACTTTTCTTTTTGAAAAAATTTAGGTTCCCCTCTTTATTTTTTTGTTTTTAAACTATATAAAAGCAAACAACAGAACGAAATGACTCTCTAAAACTTCCTGGTTGTCTCCCTGGCAGCACTTTCTTTAAAGCCATTAAGCTAGGCATAAGGTGCTCAAGTAATGGATCCACCCGGATCCCAAGGTATATCAAAGACAATTTTAATTAACAATGATTTGTGATTTAGTAGTGAGCACAAAGTAACATATATCATGCAACATCAAAGTCTAACTCTCTTCCTATGCATCGGCATGTCATAAAAGAACAATTCATGCACACAAAGTAAAGGCCAATACATAGCATAAACAATTTCTTGTAATTTTATTGTATTCATAGAGAGGCAGAGATGTAGTTCCTCTCTCATAATAATTGAAAGTAGGAGCAGCAAGCACATGCATATTATATCTATCAAAATCATCGTGTGTAGTAGTGAAACACAACCCATCAATATAATCCTTAATGAGGGCAAACTTGTCTGATATAGTGTAGTAGGGAGAATACAAAAAGATAATAGGACTATCATGTATGGGTGCAATAGCAAAAAAACATTCTCAACATAAGGAACTATAGAAAGTTCATCTCCATAAGCATAATTCATATTGGCATCATGGTCATAAGCATAGCAAGCATCAAGTTCATCAAAAGTGATATTTCAAATGAATCCAAGGGATCATAGCAATTATCATAGCATTCATCCTTCGGTAAGCACGAAGGGAAATTAAACAATGTATGAGTTGAAGAGTTACTATTATTAGAAGGTGGGCACGGGTATCTAACCGCTCTTCCTCCTTTTGTTCTTCGCTCTCCTCGTCATCTTTTTCATCTAATGAGCTCACAGTGTCATCAATTTCGTCTTCCATAGTTTCCTGCAAAATAATAGTCTCTTCTTGGACAGCGGAGACTTTATCAATAAATGCATCAATATCGGCATTGTATTCGTAATTTTTATAGAAATATTTAAGTATAGCATAATTTTCAGGTCTGTAAACATCATCATCAAGATTTTCACACTTTTCAAACAAAGATTCAATTTAATAAGCACCCTTAAAAGCAACGAATTCTTCTATTCGTTGCACATCATAGTAATCATATATACCATTAGCATAAGAAGCTAAGGTTTCATTGTCGTTAAATTTGCATGTAAAGGGAAGGTGTGGAGCCTTCATCCTAGAGCAACAAGTATAATCATATCTCAAGCACAGTTTCCGAGCATACCAATGCAACATATGAATTTGATCCCATATCAGTTTCCCTTTTTGAGTCAAGTGATAATCCCTAAAGTATTCACGTTGATCCAATGTGTCTCGCATTATATAATTGAATGGGGTTTTCTCAGGATTAGTAAAGTAGTGCATAATATCTTTCACATAATGAGCATCGAGGGTTTCAGCAGGTTCCACATCTCCATGAGTAGCAAGTACACCTAATTTTTTGGTATTTCGTGTTCCATATCCATAACTAAAGATAGAGAACAACTTATAATAGCAAATAAAATCTACTTGGTGAATAAAGCAAATAAGCACACACGAGAATATTCACCCCATATTATTGCTCCCCGGCAACGGCGCAAGAGAAATGTCTTGATAACCCACAAGTATAGGGGGTCAGTTGTAGCCTCTTTCGATAAGTAAGAGTGCCGAACCCAACCAGGAGCTAAAGGTAGAACAAATATTCCCTCAAGTTCTATCGACCATCGATACAACTCTACGCACGCTTTATGTTCGCTTTACCTAGAACAAGTATGAAACTAGAAGTACTTTTAAGGTGTTGTAGGATAGGTTTGCAAGATAAAAAAGAGCACGTAAATAAAAACGAGGGGCTGTTTAGATAAAGAAATAGCTATGTTAGTTTTATTAGTGAGCTTTTTGTCACAAGAAAGTTATTTGCCCCTAGGCAATCGATAACTAGATCGGTAATCATTATTGCAATTTTATATGAGGGAGAGGCATACGCTAACATACTTTCTCTTCTTGGATCATATGTACTTATAATTGGAAATCTAGCTAACATCCATAACTACTAAAGATCATTAAGGTAAAACCCAATCATAGCATTAAAGTATCAATTCCTCTTTACTCACATACACAAACAACCTACTTACTCTGGTCTGTGCTTCTGTCAATCACGCCACCCACCATAAGCAAATCATGAACATATTGAAAACACTACAGCGGGGATCCCTCATGCTTGCATGACATGGAGAGCACCATAGGACAACACCAATAATAAAACATGCAATTCAAACCAATCACGATAATCAATCAACCATAGGACAAAACGGATCTACTCAAACATCATATGATACCCATACATCATTGGGAAATAATATATAGCGTTGAGAACCATGTTTAAGTAGAGATTACAGTGGGGAGAAGAGATGTTACTAGGCTGCATAGAGGGGGAGAGAGTTGGTGATGACGGTGGCGAAGTTGTTGGTGTAGATCGCCGTCACGATGATGGCTCTAGCGGTGTTCCAGCGCCACCGGGAGAGAGGGGGAGAGAGCACCCCTCCTTCTTCTTCTTCCTGCCCCCCCCCCTAGATGGGAGGAGGGTTTTCCCTCTGGTCCTTGGCCTCCATAGTGGAGGAGGGGAGGGAGCCCCTCCGAGATTGGATCTCTCTCTGTTTCCTTCTGTTTCAGCGCTCCCCGATTCTGGCCTTTCATTGTTTCTTTAATTCCTGGAGATCCGTAACTCTGATTGGGCTGAAATTTTAACATGATTTTTATCCGGATATTAGCTTTCTTGGCAAGAAAAAGGGCACCAACCACTTTACAGGGTGACCACAAGACCCAGGGCGTGCCCTACCCCCTGGGGCGCGCCCCTGCCTTGTGGCCCCCTCGGGCATCATCCCGCGTTGATTCTTTTTCCCAAAATTCACATATATTCTAGAAAAAATCTTTGTAAGTTTTTATCGCGTTTGGACTCCGTTTGTTATGGATTTTCTGTGAAACAAAAAACATGCAACAAATAGGAACTGGCACTGGGCACTGGATAGATATGTTAGTCCAAGAAAATCATATAAATTGTTTTCAAAAGTATGTAAATGTTGTAGAATATTGGCATGGAAAAATAAAAAATTATAAATTCGACGGAGACATATCAACCGCCGTCAGTGTGTGAGGATGCCACCGAAGAGTCCCATCGGAGGGAGTGGCGATGCCGGGGCTGCGGAAGCATCGGAGCAAACGTGTGAAGATGGCGACAGAGGTTGCCATCGGTGCCGACGAGGTCGTGCTGAAGCATGACATCATCGATGGCATCGTGCTTCCACAGCCGGAGCCGAAGGTCCACACCGACTCCGGTGATGACTCCGACGACGACTCTAACAACCACTCTGGCGACGACTCTGATGATGACGGACAACCGGTTAGTCAGCTATACCCATTTATGTGTCAAATATATCCTAGGGTTTCTCTGGTTACTCCTGCCTCCCCCTTTTTGGAATAGAAATCCTATGGTTATGTTCTCTCAATCCATGAAATCCGAGCAATTTTTGTTTGATTCATGTAGTGTATTGATTGTTTGAATGGTAAAAATGATAAGTGATTAGTTGTTTCATATGTGCAAATGATTTCTGCTAATAATCCGACTAGGGTTAGTGTTCGTGCTAATAATTCCTAGCCAGGTCTTGACAATTGATTTTGAATGACCTACATATATCTTTGTGCCATTTTTTCAAGATTGGTCTGTACATAGACGATTGTGCTTAAAAATCAAACCATAATCTTTGGATATGTCTAAAAATAGCCATAAATTCCTAATCCTACTTTACGGCATGTAAAAATTGATCTGATACCAAATTTTGGCAACTGCCAAATGTTCATTAGAGATTAGTTTGTATTCCAAATTGACGCCACATTTTTTACTATATGTATAGGTGCTATCTGACGATGCCGACGGTGAGGATGGAGATGGCCAGAGGAGGTACATGAGGCAAATCCTCATGGAGCTTTATGCGGGATTTCATAACAAGCGTATTAGGACCTGGAACGGGGGCTTTCGATGACCATTTTGCAACCAAACCCTTCGTGACACGTATGAAAGTGTTCTGGCGCATGCAAGAGGATGAGCCGTTGGCTCCTTCAGGCAGAAGTATTGTCGTAGGGTGGCGTACGCCACATACGCTGAGTACCTGGAGAAGCTTGACAACCGTGTCAGCATATGAGATGAGATGTGGGATTCAACTATGTATGGCTATGTAGTGTCTTAATTATAATTGTGCTTGAGTATGCTTAATGACGGTTGAAGTATGCTTGTGTATGCTTATTACCTACGCCTGAGTATGTTTAATCTATGTTTACTCATGTCTAAATGTGGGATATGGATGCAATCAGTTCGGTCGATGGAATTTTAAGCATGTTAGGGTGAGTGTTTAGCGTGGGTAAAAATTTCAGATTCAACCAACAAAGGGAAAGTGGAACCATGCTAAAACATGGTTATTTTCCCAAATTGGAACCGTGTGCAATGACTTTGATTTTCCCAGTTATGTTAGTCACACATAGTTGGCTCTAGCAAACCATTACCTCCAAAACTCTTTGTGGGACAGAAAACCCTCACCACACAACAAAAAGGAAAAAATAAAACACTCACCATCCCCACGTCACAAAAACCCTCACCCCGCCCGCCACCCCTCTGATCTCCATTCAAACCTGCACAAGCTCCTCCACGACTCTACATGGCACCGCCTATCACCGCGACAACCACTTAGCTCGATGCTTGTCACTGCCACCAGGTTGCCGGCAAACCCCACCGCAGTTTGCCACTTCCGCTTGCCACCGCCTATCGCCATCGACTTTTTCGACACTACTCGCCGTCGACCTATCTCCTCCTGATTGGGGAATCCACGATATTGAGGTTTTTTTCTCATGGAAAACAAGGTAACTAATTTTCTAAGATATTTTCTCATCTCTTATCCCAGTTCATCTACCTCCTTAATCACCCAACGAAAATCACCGTGAATTCATTTTTATTGGAGCTGATTTGAGGGTTTTGTTTCATTCATATAGTGTACAGTGCACGGACACATCAAGACTTGGCGGGCTCGGCCAGACATTCGTGAAGTTCCATCTCAACGTACCAGATGACTTGAGGATGCACACAGTATGTTCAATCTCACCCTCCATCGGTTGGCATGGCCTACTTTTCTTAACATATACTATATATTGCTACATTTGGATAAAAGGTGGCACATGCAGCATATACGTCAAAGAGGATTTTTTTCACTCTTCTTTCTATATTAGGCAAATTAATGATGTATTGTTCTTTTGATTACTCTCATATTTCCATGACATCATGGTTACACTATCTGTTTAATTATAGATTTTTGTCCTTTGATTTCAACTGTTGTATTGTTCTTTCAATTTTGCCATATTTGCATGTTACCATATTCTTTAACAATCCTACCATTTTCTGTAGTACATACCACTACTACAGGTTGGTCCAAACACAGTCCAATCAGAGATCCTTCGACACAACTGTGTGAGATGCATTGACCACAAACAGTGTTGTAATAAAACCATTAAAAAAGATGCAAAACGTTTGTGATGGCGGTGACATCAAACACAGTTCAGATTAGAGTTGCATGAGCGATGCATCGCAAACAGTTAATCCAGAAGAACTGTTTGCGATGAGGTAGAACAACCAAAACGGGCAGCCAGATGAGGGTGTGTGCGATATACGGCATACAGTTCACTAGGATGAACTGTGTGTGATTAGGCAACACAATAGAAATGGTCAGCCAGATCAACGGCATACAGATCACTCGGATGAACTGTTTGCGATGAGCCAAGACAACAGAAACAGTTTAAGTAAACAAGATGTGTGTGATACGTGGAAAATAGGTCCATAATCAGAAATATGTGCTAAGACCAATAATAACACGGATGATTGCTGCTAATAAGCCGTGTGATTTGCTCTATCTATAGAAGAATAACATATATATATAACTGATATAAACATACAATTACATAAGTGATTATACAGATCATTCGCACACACCTTAATAAACAATTGCATGCATTCTAAACTAGGAGAAACAATCGTCTAGTCATCTACTTCTTGTGACGCTCCTGCCACTGCTCTGTGGCTGGATCCCACGTCTGGAGCAAGAAGAAGACACTCCCTCATGTCAATGATCCGTCTTTACATCTCGTAGCTTGTGTATGCGTCCTTGGCCGCGTACTTGACCTGTTGTTCATCCAGTCTGTGATGCCAGACACTGTGACAGGCATTCTTGTCGTTCCTGCTGTCATCCTTCATCTTCATGTAGTAGGGGTCGACGATGGTCGAGGCGAGATCAACCAGGGAGTTATGTTTATTGTTGTCACTGCCCCAGACCTTGTAGTGGTTCTGGATGTTGACAAGATTCTGGCATTTCAAGCCCGAAACCTTGAGCGCTTTTAGATCATTGGTGGTGTTCACCATAGCGAAAGTGTAGTCGGAGTTGTTGATAAACTTGGAGAAATGCTCGCAAGGCCTTGTGGCCAATGAAGGAAATATGCCCTAGAGGCAATAATAAAGTTATTATTTATTTCCTTATATCATGATAAATGTTTATTATTCATGCTAGAATTGTATTAACCGGAAACATAATACATGTGTGAATACATAGACAAACAGAGTGTCACTAGTATGCCTCTACTTGACTAGCTCGTTAATCAAAGATGGTTATGTTTCCTAACCATGGACAAAGAGTTGTTATTTGATTAACGGGATCACATCATTAGTTGAATGATCTGATTGACATGACCCATTCCATTAGCTTAGCACCCGATCGTTTAGTATGTTGCTATTGCTTTCTTCATGACTTATACATGTTCCTATGACTATGAGATTATGCAACTCCCGTTTGCCGGAGAAACACTTTGTGTGCTACCAAACGTCACAACGTAACTGGGTGATTATAAAGGAGCTCTACAGGTGTCTCCAAAGGTACATGTTGGGTTGGCGTATTTCGAGATTAGGATTTGTAACTCCGATTGTCGGAGAGGTATCTCTGGGCCCTCCCGGTAATGCACATCACATAGGCCTTGCAAGCATTGCAACTAATGAGTTAGTTGTGAGATGATGTATTACGGAACGAGTAAAGAGACTTGCCGGTAACGAGATTGAACTAGGTATTAAGATACCGACGATCGAATCTCGGGCAAGTAACATACCGATGACAAAGGGAACAACGTATATTGTTATGCGGTCTGACCGATAAAGATCTTCGTAGAATATGTAGGAGCCAATATGGGCATCCAGGTCCCGCTATTGGTTATTGACCGGAGACGTGTCTCGGTCATGTCTACATTGTTCTCGAACCCGTAGGGTCCGCACGCTTAAGGTTTCGATGACAGTTATATTATGAGTTTATGAGTTTTGATGTACCGAAGGAGTTCGGAGTCCCAGATGAGATCGGGGACATGACGAGGAGTCTCGAAATGGTCGAGACGTAAAGATTGATATATTGGACGACTATATTCGGACATTGGAAAGGTTCCGAGTGATTCGGGTATTTTTCGGAGTACCGGGTAGTTACGGGAGAAGCAATGGGCCTTGATGGGCTTTAGTGGGAAGAGGAGAAAGGGCCAAGGGGCTGCTGCGCCCCCCTCCCCTCTAGTCCGAATTGGACTAGGGAAAAGGGGGCCGGCCACCTCTCCTTCTCCTCCACTTCCTTCTCCCTTCCTACCCTCTTGGTGGACTCCTACTAGGACTTGGAGTCCTAGTAGGACTCCAGATCCTGGCCGCACCTAGCCTTGGCCGGCCTCCTCCTCCTCCATCCTTTATATACTGAGGCAAGGGGCACCCCATGAACACAAGTTGATCCATGTGATCATATTCTTAGCCGTGTGCGGCGCCCCCTGCCACCATAGTCCTCGATAATATTGTAGCAGTGCTTAGGCGAAGCCCTGCGACAGTAGTACATCAAGATCGTCACCACGCCGTCGTGCTGACGGAACTCTTCCCCGACACTTTGCTGGATCAGAGTCCGGGGATCGTCATCGAGCTGAACGTGTGCTAGAACTCGGAGGTGCCGTAGTTTCAGTGCTTGATCGGTCGGGCCATGGAGACGTACGACTACATCAACCAAACGCTTCCGCTGTCGGTCTACAAGGGTACGTAGATCACACTCTCCCCTCTCGTTGCTATGCATCACCATGATCTTGCGTGTGCATAGGAAAATTTTGAAATTACTACGTTCCCCGACAGTGGCATCCGAGCCTAGGTTTTATATGTTGATGTTATATGCACGAGTAGAACACAAGTGAGTTGTGGGCGATATAAGTCATACTGCTTACCAGCATGTCATACTTTGGTTCGGCGGTATTGTTGGACGAAGCGGCCCAGACCGACATTACGCGTACGCTTACGCGAGACCGGTTCTCCCGACATGCTTTGCACATAGGTGGCTTGCGGGTGACAGTTTCTCCAACTTTAGTTGAATCGAGTGTGGCTACGCCCGGTCCTTGCGAAGGTTAAAACAGCACCAACTTGACAAACTATCGTTGTGGTTTTGATGCGTAGGTAAGATTGGTTCTTGCTTAAGCCCGTAGCAGCCACGTAAAACTTGCAACAACAAAGTAGAGGATGTCTAACTTGTTTTTGCAGGGCATGTTGTGATGTGATATGGTCAAAACGTGATGAGATATAAGTTGTTGTATGAGATGATCATGTTTTGTTGAAGTTATCGGCAACTGGCAAAAGCCTTATGGTTGTCTCTTTATTGCATAAGATGCAAGCGCCAAATAATTGCTTTACTTTATCGCTATGCGATAGCAATAGTTGCAAGAGCAACAGTTGGCGAGATGACCGTGTGACGACACATTGATATAGATCAAGATGATGGAGATCATGGTGTCATGCCGGTGACGATAGAGATCATGATAGTACTTTGGAGATGGAGATCAAAGGCGCAAGATGATGATGGCCATATCATGTCACATATTTTGATTGCATATGATGTTTATCTTTTATACATCTTATTTTGCTTAGTTTGACGGTAGCATTTTAAGATGATCTCTCACTAATTATCAAGAAGTGTTCTCCCTGAGTATGCACCGTTGTGAAAGTTCTTCGTGCTGAGACACCACGTGATGATCGGGTGTGATAGGCTCTACGTTCAAATACAACGGGTGCAAAACAGTTGCACACGTGGAATACTCAGGTTATACTTGACGAGCCAAGCATATATAGATATGGCCTCGGAACACGGAGACCGAAAGGTCGACCGTGAATCATATAGTAGATATGGTCAACATAGTGATGTTCACCAATGAAACTACTCCATCTCACGTGATGATCGGACATGGTTTAGTTGATTTGGATCACGTGATCACTTAGAGGATTAGAGGGATGTCTATCTAAGTGGGAGTTCTTAAGTAATATGATTAAATTGAACTTAAATTTATCATGAACTTAGTCCTGGTAGTATTTTGCAAATCATGTTGTAGATCAATAGCTCGCGTTGTTGCTTCCCTGTGTTTATTTTGATATGTTCCTAGAGAAAATTGTGTTGAAAGATGTTAGTAGCAAAGATGTGGATTGGATCCGTGATCTGAGGTTTATCCTCATTGCTGCATAGAAGAATTATGTCCTTGATGCACTGCTAGGTGACAGACCTATTGCAGGAGCAGATGCAGACATTATGAACGTTTGGCTAGCTCAATATGATGACTACTTGATAGTTTAGTGCACCATGCTTAATGGCTTAGAATCGGGACTTCAAAGACGTTTTGAACGTCATGGACCATATGAGATGTTCCAGGAGTTGAAGTTAATATTTCAAGCAAATACCCGAGTTGAGAAAAATGAAGTCTCCAACAAGTTCTATAGCTAAAAGATGGAGGAGAATCGCTCAACTAGTGAGCATGTGCCCAGATTGTCTAAGTACTACAATCGCTTGAATCAATTGGGAGTTAATCTTCCAGATAAGATAGTGATTGACAGAATTCTCTAGTCACCATCACCAAGTTAGTAGAACTTCGTGATGAACTATGATATGCAAGGGATAACGGAAACGATTCCCAAGCTCTTCGTAATGCGGAAATTGATGAAGGTAGAAATCGAGAAAAACATCAAGTGTTGATGGTAGACAAGACCACTAGTTTCAAGAAAAGGGCAGAGGGAAGAAGGGGAACTTCAAAAAGAACATCAAGCAAGTTGCTGCTCAAGTGAAGAAGCCCAAGTCTGGTCCTAAGCCTGAGACTAAGTGTTTCTAATGCAAAGGGACTGGTCACTGGAAGCGGAACTACCCCAAGTGATTGGCAGATAAGAAGGATGGCAAAGTGAACATAAGTATATTTGATATACATGTTATTGATGTGTACTTTACTAGTGTTTATAGCAACCCCTCAGTATTTGATACTAGTTCAGTTGCTAAGATTAGTAACTCGAAACGGGAGTTGCAGAATAAATAGAGACTAGTTAAGGGTGAAGTGACGATGTGTGTTGGAAGTGGTTCCAAGATTGATATGATCATCATCGCACACTCCCTATAAATTCGGGATTAGTGTTGAACCTAAATAAGTGTTATTTGGTGTTTACGTTGAGCATGAATATGATTTGATCATGTTTATTGTAATACAGTTATTCATTTAAGTAAGAGAATAAATTGTTGTTCTGTTTACATGAATAAAACCTTATATGGTTACACACCCAATGAAAATAGTTCGTTGGATCTCGATCGTAGTGATACACATAATCATAATATTGAAACCAAAAGATGCAAAGTTAATAATGATAGTGCAACTTATTTGTAGTACTGCCGTTTAAGTCATATTGGTGTAAAGCGCATGAAGAAACTCCATGCTGATGGGCTTTTGGAATCACTTGAGTATGAATCAGTTGATGCTTGCGAACCATGCCTCATGGGCAAGATGACTAAGACTCTATTCTTCGGAACAATGGAGCGAGCAACAGATTTGTTGGAAATCATACATACTGATGTATGTGGTCCGATGAATATTGAGGCTTGCGATAGGTATCATTATTTTCTGATCTTCATAGATGATTTGAGCAGATATGAGTATATCTACTTGATGAAACAAAGGTCTGAAACATTTGAAAAGTTCAAAGAATTTCAGAGTGAAGTGGAAAATCATCGTAACAAAAATGAAAAATTTCTACGATATGATCGCAGAAGTAAAATATTTGAGTTACGAGTTTGGTCTTCAATTAAAACAATGTGGAATAGTTTCACAAACTCATGCCACCTGGAACACCACAGCATAATGGTGTGTCCGAATATCATAACCGTACTTTATTAGATATGGTGCGATCTATGATGTCTCTTACCGATCTACCACTATCGTTTTGGGGTTATGCATTAGAGACAACTGCATTCACGTTAAATAGGGCACCATCTAAGTCCGTTGAGACGACACAATCTGAACTGTGGTTTGGCAAGAAACCAAAGTTGTCGTTTCTTAAAGTTTGGGGTTGTGATGCTTATATGAAAAAGTTTCATCCTAATAAGCTCAAACCCAAATCGGAGAAATATGTCTTCATAGGATACCCAAAGGAGACTGTTGGGTACACCTTCTATCACAAATCCGAAGGCAAGACTTTTGTTGCTAAATTCGGAGTTTTTCTAGAGAAGGAGTTTCTCTCGAAAGAAGTGAGTGGGAGGAAAGTAGAACTTGATGAGGTAACTGTACCTGCTCCCTTATTGGAAAGTAGTTCATCACAGAAATCTGTTCCTGTGACTACTACACCAATTAATGAGGAAGCTAATGATGATGATCATGTAACTTCAGATCAAGTTACTACCAAATCTCGTAGGTAAACCAGAGTGAGATCCGCACCAGAGTGGTACGGTAATCCTGTTATGGAAGTCATGTTACTAGACCATGACGAACTTGCGAACTATGAGGAAGCGATGATGAGCCCAGATTCCGCGAAATGCTTTGAGGCCATGAAATCTGAGATATGATCCATGTATGAGAACAAAGTATGGACTTTGATTGATTTGTCCGATGATCGGCAAGCCATAGAAAATAAATGGATCTTCAAGAGGAAGACGGACGCTGATAGTAGTGTTACTATCTACAAAGCTAGAATTGTCGCAAAAGGTTTTCGACAAGTTCAAGGTGTTGACTACGATGAGATTTTCTCACTCGTATCTATGCTTAAGTCTGTCCGAATCATGTTAGCAATTGCCGCATTTTATGAAATCTGGCAAATGGATAAACAAAACTGCATTCCTTAATGGATTTACTAAAGAAGAGTTGTATACGATGCAACTAGAAGGTTTTGTCGATCCTAAAGGTGTTAACTAAATATGCAAGCTCCAGCGATCCATCTATGGACTGGTGCAAGAATCTCGGAGTTGGAATATATGCTTTGATAAGTTGATCAAAGCGTATAGTTTTATACAGACTTGCGGTGAAGCCTGTATTTACAAGAAAGTGAGTGGGAGCACTACATCATTTCTGATAAGTATATGTGTATGACATATTGTTGATCGGAAATAATGTAGAATTATTCTGCAAAGCATAAAGGAGTGTTTGAAAGGAGTTTTTCAAAGAAAGACCTCGGTAAAGCTGCTTACGTATTGAGTATCAAAATCTATAGAGATAGATCAAGACGCTTGATAATTTTTTCAATGAGTACATACCTTGACAAGATTTTGAAGTAGTTCAAAATGGAACAGTCAAAGAAAAAGTTTCTTGCCTGTGTTACAAGGTGTGAAGTTGAGTAAGACTCAAAGCCCGACCACGGCAGAACATAGAAAGAGAATGAAAGTCATTCCCTATGCCTCAGTCATAGGTTCTATAAAGTATGCCATGCTGTGTACCAAATCTATTGTATACCATACACTGTGTTAAGAGAGGGAGTACAATAGTGATCTAAGAGTAGATCAATGGACAGCGGTCAAAATTATCCTTATTAGAATAAGGATATGTTTCTCGATTACGGAGGTGACAAAAGGTTCGTCGTAAAGGGTTACGTCGATGCAAGCTTTGACACTGATCCAGATGACTCTAAGTCTCAATCTGGATACATATTGAAAGAGGGAGCAATTAGCTAGAGTATCTCCATGCAGAGCATTGTTGACATAGAAAATTGCAAAATACATGCGGATCTGAATGTGGCAGACCCGTTAACTAAACTTCTCTCACAAGCAAAACATGATCACTTTTTGGGTCTTAATCACATAGCGATGTGAACTAGATTATTGAATCTAGTAAACCCTTTGGGTGTTAGTCACATGGAGATGTGAACCAATCACATAAAGATGTGAACTATTGATGTTAAATCACATGGCGATGTGATCTAGCTTATTGACTCTAGTGCAAGTGGGAGACTGAAGGAAATATGCCCTAGAGGCAATAATAAAGTTATTATTTATTTCCTTATATCATGATAAATGTTTATTATTCATGCTAGAATTGTATTAACCGGAAACATAATACATGTGTGAATACATAGACAAACAGAGTGTCACTAGTATGCCTCTACTTGACTAGCTCATTAATCAAAGATGGTTATGTTTCCTAACCATGGACAAAGAGTTGTTATTTGATTAACGGGATCACATCATTAGTTGAATGATCGGATTGACATGACCCATTCCATTAGCTTAGCACCCGATCGTTTAGTATGTTGCTATTGCTTTCTTCATGACTTATACATTTCCTATGACTATGAGATTATGCAACTCCCGTTTGCCGGAGGAACACTTTGTGTGATACCAAACGCCACAACGTAACTGGGTGATTATAAAGGAGCTCTATAGGTGTCTCCAAAGGTACATGTTGGGTTGGCGTATTTCGAGATTACGATTTGTCACTCCGATTGTCGGAGAGGTATCTCTGGGCCCTCTCGGTAATGCACATCACATAAGCCTTGCAAGCATTGCAACTAATGAGTTAGTTGTGAGATGATGTATTACGGAATGAGTAAAGAGACTTGCCGGTAACGAGATTGAACTAGGTATTAAGATACCGATGATCGAATCTCGGGCAAGTAACATACCGATGACAAAGGGAACAACGTATGTTGTTATGCGGTCTGACCGATAAAGATCTTCGTAGAATATGTAGGAGCCAATATGGGCATCCAGGTCCCGCTATTGGTTATTGACCGGAGACGTGTCTCGGTCATGTCTACATTGTTCTCGAACCCGTAGGGTCCGCACGCTTAAGGTTTCGATGACAGTTATATTATGAGTTTATGAGTTTTGATGTACCGAAGGAGTTCGGAGTCCCAGATGAGATCGGGGACATGACGAGGAGTCTCGAAATGGTCGAGACGTAAAGATTGATATATTGGACGACTATATTCGGACATTGGAAAGGTTCCGAGTGATTCGGGTATTTTTCGGAGTACCGGGTAGTCACGGGAGAAGCAATGGGCCTTGATGGGCTTTAGTGGGAAGAGGAGAAAGGGCCAAGGGGCTGCTGCGCCTCCCCTCCCCTCTAGTCCGAATTGGACTAGGGAAAAGGGGGCCGGCCACCTCTCCTTCTCCTCCACTTCCTTCTCCCTTCCTCCCCTCTTGGTGGACTCCTACTAGGACTTGGAGTCCTAGTAGGACTCCACATGCTGGCCGCACCTAGCCTTGGCCGGCCTCCTCCTCCTCCATCCTTTATATACTGAGGCAAGGGGCACCCCATGAACACAAGTTGATCCACATGATCATATTCTTAGCCGTGTGCGGCGCCCCCTGCCACCATAGTCCTCGATAATATTGTAGCGGTGCTTAGGCGAAGCCCTGCGACAGTAGTACATCAAGATCGTCACCACGCCGTCGTGCTGGCGGATCTCTTCCCCGACACTTTGCTGGATCGGAGTCCGGGGATCGTCATCGAGCTGAACGTGTGCTAGATCTCGGAGGTGCCGTAGTTTCGGTGCTTGATCGGTCGGGCCGTGGAGACGTACGACTACATCAACCAAACGCTTCCGCTGTCAGTCTACAAGGGTACATAGATCACACTCTCCCCTCTCGTTGCTATGCATCACCATGATCTTGCGTGTGCATAGGAAAATTTTGAAATTACTACGTTCCCCAACAGCCAAGTGGTAGTGGTAGAGAAGGATGTCATGTTATGTCGCACACACAACTTATGATCATGCCCGGCACGACCGCTGGTGTACTCGAGGTCAAAGCCGACCACTTGATACTTGTCCTAAGCAAGCAACTGCTTCTTAGTTTGGATGGAGCTCTCCACCGAGACCGGCTTGTTCGTGTACACCACCGAGAGGACCTTCCCCCTCACATGGGTGTCCACTATGTGATGCGCAGTGAATTTCCCCCCATCTTCGTTGGCGGCCGCTGGGAGCGCCATTGGAGCCACGGGGAGTTCCATTGGAACCACTGGATGTCTTCTCTGTATGTGTCGTCGTGGTTGTGCTTATTGTGCCGTCTGGCGCGAGAGATGAAGGTAAATGGCCACAGGAATACATGGGGGCTGGGCGGATTGGATTCTTGGCGCATCTGCATGGCAGTTTTTGCAGTGAGTAATTGCATCGTGGCGCCGCGCCCGGCGCAACCACAAGCATCATGGCAGCACGAACGTACGTGATCGTGCACTGGCCCAAAACACTGGCGGCGCATGTGGAGAGATGAGGGCAGAGCGCCCGGAGGGACGCGAGAGCAGAGCGCGCACGGCGGGACGCGAACAGAGTGCGCCGCGACCGCCTCAACCTCGAGCAACCACAGGAATAGAGCAGTTGATCTCGCAGGGAATGGTCCTCTACAAGCCTGCCGGCAGTTACGCCGCTGCGTAGGGAGCGGCCATGTGCTACTACCTCCGTCTTGGTCTATTATTAGTCCCCTTTATATTCTGAGCCATATTTTGACCTTAAATTTAACCAACAAAATGTCAATGCATGTTATAAAAATTATTTAATTGAAAACTATGTTCAAATACGAAACCAATGATATAATCTTTGGCGACATGCGTTCGTATTTTATTAGTTAAATCTCTAGTGAAAATTTGGTACAAAAATACATCGACGACTTATAAACCAGGCCGGGGGCAGTAGGTAATTTAATCGTAAATGTTTCTTATTAACCGTATGTGTACGTGTCCCGTCGTCCTTCTCTCGCACGTCTTGTCACCCCGCTACCGTAGATGGCTTACAACGCAAGCTTGAGCAGCGCGCGAGGCATTCTTTTGGCCGAACGGTGGTGAGCCCGTTCCCGCGCAACCGCGCAGATTCCCGCGCAAGCTTCCCACCCGACTCGGTGAAATCCCCCCAAATCCCAATGCTTACCGCCCTGCTATGTAAACCCTCATGGCCGGCGAGTCTGGCGTCGCATTTTCCCCTCCCTCCCTATAGCTTATCTCGTCTGCTTCTCCCACAATCGCCAATGGCACCGGTCCGTCGTTGTCGCTCAGCCATTCCGCCGTCATCAGAGGACAACTCCAGCTGGGAGGCTACACCGCGGCGGCAGCGTGATACGTCTCCAACGTATCAATAATTTTTTATTGTTCCATGCTATTATATTATCTGTTTTGGATGCTTATGGGCTTTATTATGCACTTTTATATTATTTTTGGGACTAACCTATTCACGCATAGCCCAGTGCTAGTTTATGTTTTTTCCTTGTTTTAGAGTATCGCAGAAAAGGAAAATCAAACGGAGTCCAATTGACCTAAAACTTCACGAAACTTATTTTTGGACCAGCAGAAGCCCACGGAGTATCGGAGTTGGACCAAGAGAGTCCCGGGCTGCCCACGAGGGTGGGGGAGCGCCCACCCCCCATGTGCGCACCCCCTGCCTTGTGGACAGCCCGGAGGTCCACTGACGTACTTCTTCCTCCCATATATACCCATATACCCTAAAACTATCGAGGAGCACAATAGATCGGGAGTTCCGCCACTAGAAGCCTCCGTAGTCACCGAAAACCAATCTAGACCCGTTCCGGCACCCTGCCGAAGGGGCAATCCCTCCCTAGTGGCCATCTTCATCATCCCAGTGCTCTTCATGACGAGGAGGGAGTAGTTCTCCCTCGGGGCTGAGGGTATGTACCAGTAGCTATGTGTTTGATCTCTCTCTCTCTCTCGTGTTCTTGAGGTGGCACGATCTTGATGTATCGCGAGCTTTTCTATTATAGTGGGATCTTATGATGTTTCTCCCCCTCTACTCTCTTGTAATGGATTGAGTTTTCCCTTTGAAGTTATCTTATCGGATTGAGTCTTTAAGGATTTGAGAGCACTTGATGTATGTCTTGCGTGGGATACCTGTGGTGATCAACTTGCGGGTTCCGCACATGAACCTATGCATAGGGGTTGGCACACATTTTCGTCTTGACTCTCCGGTAGAAACTTTGGGGTACTCTTTGAAGTTCTTTGTGTTGGTTTGAATAGATGAATCTGAGATTGCGTGATACATATCGTATAATCATACCCACGGATACTTGAGGTGCATTGGAGTATCTAGGTGACATTAGGGTTTTGGTTGATTTGTGTCTTAAGGTGTTATTCTAGTACGAACTCTAGGGCTGTTTGTGACACTTATAGGAATAGCCCAACGGATTGATTGGAAAGAATAACTTTGAGGTTGTTTCGTACCCTACCATAATCTCTTCATTTGTTCTCCGCTATTAGTGACTTTGGAGTGACTCTTTGTTGCATGTTGAGGGCTAGTTATATGATCCAATTATGTTATTATTGTTGAGAGAACTTGCACTAGTGAAAGTATGAACCCTAGGCCTTGTTTACTAGCATTGCAATACCGTTTGTGCTCACTTTTATCATTAGTTACCTTGCTATTTTTATATTTTCAAATTACAAAAACCTTTTTCTACCATCCATATACCACTTGTATCACCATCCCTTCGCCGAACTAGTGCACCTATACAATTTACCATTGTATTGGGTGTGTTGGGAACACAAGAGACTCTTTGCTATTTGAGTTAATTGTACATAAGTACCACAATTGAGGCATTACATGCAGATTGGTACCACTTTTCGTAATTTTTACGTGTCAGTACCAAGTTTGGGGCGAGCCGTTACAAAAAGGTCTAAATCGCGTAGAAACACGTATTAACAGTGTATCTGACCGAAGGGTCCTGCTGTCAGATGCCTATGTGGCAGGTTTTTTGCAGAAAACCCCCTAGCTTTATATATAATCACATAAATACCCACTATTTCGCGGGAAAAAGGCTTCTGATAGGGTTTTTTTCGTTCGCAAGTTTTCCACATACTAGTTTGAAAGTTTCCGGCGAATTGAACAAACAAATAACAGAAACGAAAAATAACGCGCGCTAGGATTCGAACCCGCGACCTGTGGTCGAAGAGCTGCGCCCGCTAGCCATAACGCCACAGCAACGACGTTGGTCAGTCCCAGGCGGGATGCTTATTATACTAGAGACGCACAAGCCACTATCGCGTACGGGCCGGCCCACTAGTGTCCCTCAACCAGTTTTCTTTCTGTTTTTTTTTCTTTTAACGGGTTTTCTTGTTTCTTTCTTTTTATCTTTTTCCCTTGTTTTGTTTTGCTGTTTTTGTTCCTATTTATTTTATTTTATCCTTTTTCATTTTATTTTTTTACTTTGTTTTCAAGAAATGTTTTGAAATCCCAAATTTTGATCATGATTTCAAACTGTTCATAGTTTTCAAATTTTGTTCACATTTTAAAAAATGTGCTCATAATTCAAAAAAAATCAGTAGAGATCACAAAAATGTTCAGTGTGTATATCAATATAGTTCCGTGTATATCACAAAAATGTTCAAGGTGTAACAAAAAGTTGTTTAACATACATTAAAAAATGTTCAATGTATATGTAAAAATGGTTCAGTGTATATCACAGAAAATGTTCAATGTGTATTTAATTATTGTTCAGTATATTTCACAAAAAAAATTAATGTGTAATTAAAATTTGTTCATTGTACATTACAAAAATGTTCAAATTATATTAAAAAATGTACAACGGTCTAAATTTTGACTTCTTTTGTCTAGTGTTGCATTTAGTTCTTAAATGTTCGTGCGGCCAAAAATAACATTTACACTCATTAGATCGACTGGCAAAGAACTGTTCCTTTCGATCGTCTGGTCTCGAGTTCGATTCCTCGATCCGTCCTATTTTTTGTGGAATTTTAGTACCGACTCAGTACGATGCAACGAGTGGGCTGACCCATTAAGAAAGTGCCCCACGCGAAAGCTCGTCTGTTTAAGGCCTCGCTAAGCCCAACTACCGGCCAAACGTTTCGAACCATTATAACAGAGGTATCGCCTGCATACCGTCGTGGGGGAAGCCCTGGGGTCTTGGCTAGCGCGCGTGGCTGCAGAACCGCAGATCTCGGGTTCAAATCCTGCTGGCGCATGATTTTTCGTTTTATACTTTATTTGTTCAATACGCCGGGAACTTTCAAACTAGTCCGTCAAAAACTTGCGAACAAAAAAAACCCTCTCAGCAGCCTTTAATACCGCGAAATAATGGGCTTTTGTGTGATTACATACAAAGCTAGGGGGTTTTCTGCAAAAAAAACTACCACATGGGCACCCGATAGGCGGGCCCGTCAGTCAGATACACTATCAATACATATTTATACGTGATTCAGACCTTTTTGTAATAGCTAGCCCCAAACTTGGTACTGACGTGTAAAAATTATGAAAAGTGATACCAAACTGCATGTAATGCCCTAATTGTGGTACTTCTGTGCAATTAACTCTTGTTATTTAGTTGCAGGGTTGCTTGAGAGAGATCATCTTCATCCTACGCCTCCGACGGATTGATAAACCTTAGGTCATCCACTTGAGGGAAATTTGCTACTGTCCTACAAACCTCTGCACTTGGAGGCCCAACAACGTCTACAAGAAGAAGGTTGTGTAGTAGACATCAAGCTCTTTTCTGGCGCTGTTGCCAGGGAGGTTAGCGCTTGAAGGTATATCTTTAGATCTTGCAATCGAATCTTTTTGTTTCTTGTTTTAGCACTAGTTTAGTTAAAAAAGAAAACTATAAAAATGGAATTGAGGGTACCTCATATGCTTCATCTTTTTAATATCTATCATGAGAATAAGGATTCTAATAATTGTGCCAAAGTGTAAGAAGAAGAGTGCATTAAAATGTTTGGCACTAAATCTTTGTATGATGAGCATGATTGCAATGTTGTTAGTATGAATTACTTGAATATTCATGATGCTAATGATATGCAAAGCCACAAGCTTGGGGAAGCTATGTTTGATAAAGGTGATATTTTTCCCCCAAGCTTTGATGAGCAAATTTATTATGATGAAAGCATGCCTCCTATTTATGATGAT
The DNA here is from genome assembly GCF_003073215.2 of Triticum urartu. NCBI lineage: Eukaryota > Viridiplantae > Streptophyta > Magnoliopsida > Poales > Poaceae > Triticum > Triticum urartu. The sequence goes on along the minus strand of NC_053027.1, from coordinate 206,311,929 downwards.
TATATTTATGAAAGTGGAATTGGAGAGGTCATGACTTTATTTTGTGATGAACCCACTATTTCGGAAGAGGTTCCAATTGATTCTAAGAACAAAGTTGCTATCTATGATGATTATTGTGATGACTTGTTTGATATAAAGAATAATGATATCCATGAAACTTGTCATCATGATTTTATTTTTCAATTGTATTATGCCTCACATGATAATTATTTTGTTGAGTTTACTCCCGCTATTCCGAAGGAGAAGAATCTTGCTTATGTGGAGAGTAGTAAATTTTCTATGCTTGTAGATCATGAAAAGAATGCTTTAGGTGCTGGTTATATTGTTGAATTCATTCATGATGCTACTGAAAATTATTATGAGGGAGGAACATATGCTTGTAGGAATTTCAATAATATCAAGTTTCCTCTCTATGTGCATAAAGTTTTGAAGTTATGCTTGTTTTGCCCTCCTATGCTAGTTGATATTTGTTCCCATAAGTTGTTTTCTCACAAAATCCCTATGCATAGGAAGTGGGTTAGACTTAAATGTTCTAGTCATACTCTTCATGATGCTCTCTTTATGTTTCAATTCTTATCCTTTATGTGAGCATCATTGAAATCATCATGCCTAGCTAGGGGCGTTAAACGATAGCGCTTGTTGGGAGGCAACCCAACTTTATTTTTGTCCCTTGCTTTTTGCTCCTGTTTAGTAATAAATAATTTACCTAGCCTCTGTTATGATTTATTTTTTATGTTTTAATTAGTGTTTGTGCCAAGTAGAACCTTTCGGAAGACTTGGGGAAAGTCTTTGCGATCATGCTGTAGAAAACAGAAACTTTAGCACTCACGGGATTTGCTGTCATTTTTTATTGGGGAGTGCTATTTAGTTAATTATTTTTGCATATGATTAATAGATAAATTCCTCACGTCCATCAATTTACTAGAGAATTTTATGAGTTCCATAAGTATACGTTAGATCCAGATTACTACCGACTGTTCTGTGTTTGACAGATTCTGTTTTCGATGTGTTGTTTGCTTATTTTGATGAATCTATGAGTAGTATCGGAGGGTATTAACCATAGAGAAGTTTAAATACACTATATATTACATCAATATGAATTTAGAATGAGTTCACTACAGTACCTAAGTGGTGATTTATTTTCTTATACTAACAGAGCTTACGAGTTTTCTGTTAAGTTTTGTGTTGTGAAGTTTTCAAGTTTTGGGAAAAGATTCAATGGACTATGGAATAAGGAGTGGCAAGAGCCTAAGCTTGGGGATGCCCATGGCACCCTAAGGTAATATTCAAGGAAATACAAAATCCTAAGCTTGTGGATACCCCGGAAGGCATCCCCTCTTTCGTCTACTTCCATCGGTAACTTTACTTGGAGCTATATTTTTATTCACCACATGATATGTGTTTTGCTTGGAGCGTCATTTTATTTTCTTTAGTTTTGCTTGCTGCTTGAATAAAATACCAAGATCTGAAATTATTAAATTTTAGAGAGTCTTCACATAGTTGCATAATTATTCGACTACTCATTGATCTTCACTTATATCTTTCGGAGTAGTTTGTCGTTGCTCTAGTGCTTCACTTATATCCTTTTAAAGCGCGGTGGTGGTTTTATTTTAAAGAAATCGATGAACAGCATGGTAGTTTGCTTTGGTTATGAAACTAGTCCTAATATGATGGGCATCCAAGAGGGATATAATAAAAACTTTCATATAAGTGCATTGAATACTAAGAGAAGTTTGATACTTGATGATTGTTTTGATATATGGAGATAGTGATATCAAAGTTGTGCTAGTTGGGTAGTTGTGAATCTGAGGAATACTTTTGTTGAAGTTTGCAAGTCCCGTAGCATGCACGTATGGTAAATGTTGTGTAACAAATTTGAAACATGAGGTGTTATTTGATTGTCTTCCTTATGAGTGGCGGTCGGGGACGAGCGATGGTCTTTTCCTACCAATATATCCCCCTAGGAGCATGCGCGTAATGCTTGGTTTTTGATGACTTGTAGATTTTTGCAATAAGTATGTGAGTTCTTTATGACTAATGTTGAGTCCATGGATTATACGCACTCTTACCCTTCCATCATTGCTAGCCTCTTCGGTACCGTGCATTGCGCTTTCTCACATCGAGAGTTGGTGCAAACTTCACCGGTGCATCCAAACCCCGTGATATGATATGCTCTTTCACACATAAACCTCCTTATATCTTCCTCAAAACAGCCACCATACCTACCTATTATGGCATTTCCATAGCCATTCCGAGATATATTGCCATGCAACTTTCCACCGTTCCGTTTATTGTGACACGCATCATCATTGTCATATTGCTTCGCATGATCATGTAGTTGACATCGTATTTGTGGCAAAGCCACCGTTCATAATTTTACATACATGTCACACTTGATTCATCGCAATCCCGGTACACCGCCAGAGGCATTCATATAGAGTCATATCTTGTTCTAAGTATCGAGTTGTAATTCTTGAGTTGTAAGTAAATAGAAGTGTGATGATCATCATTCATAGAGCATTCTTGCAAAAAAGGCCAAAAAAGTGCCAAATAAAGAAAGGCTAAATAAAAAAGGGAAAAGCCAAATAAAAAAATAAAAAATAAAAGGGACAATGCTACTATCCTTTTTCCACACTTGTGCTTCAAAGTAGCCCCATGATCTTTATGATAGAGAGTCTCTTGTTTTGTCACTTTCATATACTAGTGGGAATTTTTCATTATAGAACTTGGCTTGTATATTCCAACAATGGGCCTCCTCAAGTGCCCTAGGTCTTCGTGAGCAAGCAAGTTGGATGCACACTCACTTAGTTTCTTTTGTTGAGCTTTCATACATTTATAGCTCTAGTGCATCCGTTGCATGGCAATCCCTACTCCTTGCATTGACATCAATCGATGGGCATCTCCCTAGCCCATTGATTAGCCGCGTCGATGTGAGACTTTCTCCTATTCGTCTTCTCCACATAACCCCCTCATTATATTCTATTCCACCCATATTGCTATATCCATGGCTCACGCTCATGTATTGCATGAAAGTTGAAAAAAGTTTGAGATTACTAAAGTATGAAACAATTGCTTGGCTTGTCATTGGGGTTGTGCATGATGAGATCATTCTTGTGTGACTAAAATGGAGCATGACCAAACTACATGATTTTGTAGGGATGAACTTTCTTTGGCCATGTTATTTTGAGAAGACATGATTTCTTAGTTAGTATGCTTGAAATATTATTATTTTTATGTCAATATTAAACTTTTGTCTTGAATCTTATGGATCTAAATATTCTTGCTAAAATGAAGAGAATTACTTAGAGAAATATGTTTGGTAGCATTCCACATCAAAACTTCTGTTTTTATCATTTACCTACTCGAGGACGAGCAGGAATTAAGCTTGGGGATGCTAATACGTCTCCAACGTATCTATTATTTTTGATTGTTCCATGCTATTATATTATCTGTTTTGGATGTTTATGGGATTTATTATGCACTTTTATATTATTTTTGGGACTAACCTATTAACCCAGAGCCCAGTGCCAGTTTATGTTTTTTCCTTGTTTTAGAGTATCACAGAAAAGGAAAATCAAACGGAGTCCAATTGACCTGAAACTTCACGGAACTTATTTTTGGACCAGAAGAAGCCCACAGAGTATCGGAGTTGGACCAGGAAAGTCCCGGACTGCCCACGAGGGTGGGGGCGCGCCCACCCCCCTGGGCGCGCCCCTGCCTCATGGACAGCCCAGAGGTCGACCGACGTACTTCTTCCTCCCATATATACCCATATACCCTAAAACTATCGAGGAGCACAATAGGTCGGGAGTTCCGCCGCCAGAAGTCTCGGTAGCCACCGAAAACCAATCTAGACCCGTTCCGGCACCCTGCCGGAGGGGACAATCCCTCTCTGGTGGCCATCTTCATCATCCCGGTGCTCTCCATGACGAGGAGGGAGTAGTTCTCCCTCGGGGCTGAGGGTATGTACTAGTAGCTATGTGTTTGATCTCTCTCTCTCTCTCTCCTGTTCTTGAGGTGGCATGATCTTGATGTATTACGAGCTTTTCTATTATAGTTGGATCTTATGATGTTTCTCCCCCTCTACTCTCTTGTGAAGGATTGAGTTTTCCCTTTGAAGTTATCTTATCGGATTGAGTCTTTAAGGATTTGAGAGCACTTGATGTATGTCTTGCGTGGGATACCTCTGGTGACAATGGGGTATTCTATGATCCACTTGATGTATGTTTTGGTGATCTACTTGCGGGTTCCTCCCATGAACCTATGCATAGGGGTTGGCACACGTTTTCGTCTTAACTCTCCGGTAGAAACTTTGGGGCACTCTTTGAAGTTCTTTGTGTTGGTTTGAATAGATGAATATGAGATTGTGTGATGCATACCGTATAATCATACCCACGGATAATTGAGGTGACATTGGAGTATCTAGGTGACATTAGGGTTTTGGTTGATTTGTGTCTTAAGGTGTTATTCTAATACGAACTCTAGGGCTGTTTGTGACACTTATAGGAATAGCCCAGCGGATTGATTGGAAAGAATAACTTTGAGGTGGTTTCGTACCCTACCATAATCTCTTCGTTTGTTCTCCGCTATTAGTGACTTTGGAGTGACTCTTTGTTGCATGTTGAGGTCTAGTTATATGATCCAATTATGTTATTATTATGGAGAGAAGTTGCACTAGTGAAAGTATGAACCCTAGGCCTTCTTTCCTAGCATTGTAATACCGTTTGTGCTCACTTTTATCATTAGTTACCGTGCTGTTTTTATATTTTCATATTACAAAAACCTTTTTCTACCATCCATATACCACTTGTATCACCATCTCTTCGCCGAACTAGTGCACCTATACAATTTACCATTGTATTGGATGTGTTGGGGACACAAGGGACTCTTTGTTATTTGGTTGCAGGGTTGCTTGAGAGAGACCATCTTCATCCTACGCCTCCTACGGATTGATAAACCTTAGGTCATCCACTTGAGGAAAAATTGCTATTGTCCTACAAACCTCCGCACATGGAGGCCCAACAACATCTACAAGAAGAAGGTTGTGTAGTAGACATCACAGCGCAGTCCCCGGCATAGTGTAGTGTGCATGGCGTCCCTGTTGGGTGTGCGCGGAACATCCACCACACGCTCCGCTGCCACTGCCCATCGGCAGCTGTTGCCGACAGCCGTTGCCGCCACCGCATCATCTGTCACCGTGGCCGCCACACCACCATCGAAAGCCAGGTCCATTGCCCGCCCTGCTGCCATGGCCCGAAGGCGGGAGGTGGTCGTTGTGGCCGCCACCCCACTGCCGGCCATCCGTGGCCATCACCCACTTTGCCACCATGGCCCAAAGGCGGGAGGTGGTGGTCGTGGCCGCCACCCATCATTGGCTGCCGTGGCCGCCAACCCACTGTCGACCGCCGGGGTCATCACCCGCTCTGCCACCGCCATACAAAGGCGGGAGGCAGAGGTGGAGGCCTGCACGTGCGTGAGTGACCTTGTGTGCTATATTGAGTTCCTGCGCGAGGAGGAGGAGTGCCTCGTCGAGCACGCAAAGAGCCTTACCGCGACTATGGCCGTAGCACATGCTGTCACAGAGGCGAGTAATTAGGAGATCTACGAGGAGTCCCCCTGCTTTGAGAGGGGTCGTCTGGAGTGGCAGAGGGCGTTCGAGGTGAGCGTCGCTAAAGGTGAGCAGCGGCAGGCACTGTATTGCAGTTGTCCAGCTCATCGGTAGGCTGCTCCTCCTCTGCCTCTTACTGAGCGCGTTCGACAGAGGAGAGGCTGCTGGAAGTAGTACAAAGCCTCTCCGTAGTAGTATTTAGGGGCTATTTTGTTCAGATCATCTGACTATAGATGTAGTGGAACTGTACAACGTACTTCAAATTAGCTAGTATGTACAGTTGAACTAGCTATTTCAGTACGTGGTTGGCAAAAATTGGGGAAAATTTTGGTCAGTTCAGCTGTCGACTTGAACTGTTTGTATAAAGAACGACTACTTAATCTATGACTGAAATCTATGCTTAATTACGGAACAAATGGCAATGTTACTAGATCAACAAATGTCAATATTTCCAGTTTAACAAATGGCAACATACCCAACATGACAGATGCAAATCTTACCAAATTGTCTGTACGTGGTGGCGCACGGGTCATCCAAAACAACCGTTTGCGTTGAAGGGATGTACAAATCCTGCGTGCCAGATTTTCTCTTGGCTTAGCGCCAAAGTATCTCTTTGCATACCGTATTCAATCTGAACCGTTGGTGTTGAAGAGATGCACAAATCCTGCGCGGCGAATTTCCCTTGGCTTACTGGGGAAGACCATAGCTCTCACTTTGCATACGGATGTTCTATCTAAAACATCTGCGATGAAGAGCTTCACAAATCCCGCTCGACACATTTTCCCTTGGCTTATTGGGGAAGATGTTGGTTTACATATGGGTATTTAGTCTAAAACGTTTGCGATCAAGAGTTGCACAAATCCTGCTCGACACATTTTCCCTTGGCTTCCTGGGGAAGCTGTCGGTTTGCATACGGGTGTTCTAACTAAAACATTTGCGATGAGTGTTTTATATTTAAAAACCATTGACATTTTTTAAATAAAATCTTTTGATAAGTCTGTACATTTAGAGAGAAAAACGCAAGTTCGTTCAAACCATATCTTTCATTCGGTAACACTGCAAATTTATATTCATATGATCAAGATAAGTATTAAACCCAACAAAACTAATTCCGGCGGCGGCGGAGGCGGCGTGCCACGCCGGCGTTGTCATCCTCTGGGATACTGTTGTTGAGGTCTTCATGGCAGCACAAAATGTTCTTCACTTGGAAATCAAACATCATGTCGTTACACGATCGACGGGCGGGGTGCGGGAGGACGGCAACTCGCGGTGCTGTGAGGTAGCGGTCGACGGCGGCGTCCCATGCCACCGAGGGGAGCGCGCACAGGCACGGGCATGGTGGGTGCAGGAAAATGCACATGGACCAACGACGTGTTGGGTGCAGGGGCGCGCACAGGCACGGGCGCTGGCACTAGCATGCACAAGAGCTCACGCGGGTCTGCGGAGACCTCGCTAATGCCCGCGGCTTCCAACTTTGCGATAGTGCTTGGTGACAAGCCAGTCAATGCTACGGGGATGGTCGCTAGCGTGGGCGCTGGGATGGGCAGGGGGCAGCAACCGCCGCGGCCAGCTCATTCAGGGCCATGTCCATGAGGCCCCATTCCTCCTTATTTTCTATCTCCTCCGTCTCGGAGTCGACTTGACAAAACTGGAAGACTAGTGGCAGATGATTCTTTTGTGCCATGGCGTTGGTGGAGGTCTGCGGGAGGGAGGGGAATGGGAGGTGAATATTAAGGCCACCCATATTAAACTGTGGCTCGGGCGCCATTAATGGAGAGGATGCAGCAAGGCGGGCGGCCATAGAAGTCAAAGGGCTCGCTTCCCAATGAGCCTTCCCAGCGTACAGCTCGCGCGCTTCCTAGTGAGACAGAGCATTGGAGGAAGGCTTGCACGCCTCTCGGTCAGCCTGCGCAGCAGACTACGCTCGCACGCCTCCCGTTTTGTCAAGCAGCTTCCCGGAAATCACCTTCTAGGCATTAAAAGGTGACACATGGCGTCACATGAATGGTTAACATAACGCACACAATTTCAATGATACAAACGTTTGAGATGTTAAAGTTGCAGCTATTTGTTTCAAAATGCCTTTGTTCATTGTTATTCGAGTGCGCCTTCTCTCAAAATGGACACGAAAAATACCACACCATGTCGGGTGCCATTCCATGATAGCATGCCAAGTTTCATGAATTTCAAGTGAGTTTTGGATTTACTAGAATTTAAAAACAAAGTATCTCAACATTTTGTCGGCAATCAAAAGTGCCCTAATGTTTGAAGTTCATTCCCATTTCTTGCATGGGACCAAAGCAGGCACCCAAGGACACAACATTGATATGTCAACCCATTTTTCTGCACTGGAGCATGTGGATGTAGTTCAAATTTAAATTATGCACATAAAATGCCTATAAAACCTAGTTAATGTATAAACATGTCCAAGTAAACCCTGAAAAATCCCAAAAATTGACACAACACTCCTGTTCTTCTATGTTGACACTAGAAAAATTTTGAAAGCAAGAAGAGCCAACGGATATCGTTTTGTCCCCAAAGGTGGCACATTCCCTACCAAAACCAGCAGGCTTGTGAGAAACTCTGGTTTGCGAGAAGCTTATACCCAAACATGCCCCAAATGAGACAAAAAATTTACCACAGCATGTTGATGCCGCTCCATGATAGCATGTCAAGTTTCATGAGTTTCACATGATTTTTGGATTTACTAGAATTAAAAAATCATGTACCTCAATGTTTGCAGCCGAGCGATGGTGGTAAGGTGTTTGACATTCATTCCCATTTCTTGCATGGGCTCTAAGCATGCAACCAAGGACACATATTTGACTTTTCAACCAATTTACATGGACTGGAGCATGTGCATGTAGTTCAAATTTGAATTATGCACATAAATGCAAATTAAACTCGGTTAATGTATAAAAATGACCAAACAAACCCCAAAAATTCCTAAATTTAACTCAACACTCCTGTTGTTCTATGTTGACACTAGAAAAAAATTGAAGTCAAGGAGAGGCAACGAATATCATTTCCTCCAGAAAGGTGAAACGTTCCCTACCGTAACCATGAGGCTTGTTGTGAGAAGCTTATATCTCAACCTACCCCAAATGGGACAATATTAATACCGCGGCATATTGATGTTGTTCCATGCTAGCATGTAAAATTTCATAAATTTCATACGAATTTTTGATTTACTAGAGTTTTAAAACCATGTATCTCAACGTTAGTGACCGAGCGACGGGGGCAAGGTGTTTGACATTCATTCCCATTTCTTGCATGTGACTTAAGCATGCAACCAAGGACACACATTTAATTTTGAAACCATTTATATGCACTGGAGCATGTGCATGTAGTTCAAATTTGAATTATACACATAAATGCATAGAAAACTCAGTTAATGTATAAGAATGTCCAAGCGAACCCCGAAAAATCCCAAAAATTGACAAAACACTCCTGTTGTTCTATGTTGACACAAGAAAAAATTTGATAGCAAGAAGAGGCAACGTATATCGTTTCGTCCCCTAAGGTGGCACGTTCCCTACCGAAACCATCAAGCTTGTTATGAGAAGCTCTGGTTTGCGACAAGCTTATCCCAAACCTGCCCCAAATGGGACAATATTTTTACCACGGCATGTCGATGTCGTTCCATGGTATCATGTCAAGTTTCAGGAATTTAAGACAAATTTTTGATTTACTAGAATTTTAAAACCATGTATCTAAATGTTAGCGGCCGAGTGACAGTGTCAAGGTGTTTGACACTCATTCTCATTTCTTGCATGTGACCTAAGCTTGCAACCAAGGACACACATTTGATTTTTCAACCCATTTTTATGCACTAGAGCATGTGCATGTAGTTCAATTTTGAATTATGCCCAGAAATGCCTAGAAAACTTAGTTAACGTATAAAAATGTCCAAATGATCCCTGAAAAATTCCAAAATTTAACATGACACTCCTGTTGTTCTATGTTGACACCATAAAAAATTTGAAAGCAAGAAGAGGCGATGAATATCGTTTTGTCCACAAAGGTGACACGTTTCCCTACCGGAACCATGAGGCTTCTTGTTAGAATCTCTGGTTCGTGAGAAGCTTATACCATAACTTGCCTGATACGTCTCCAACGTATCTTATATATGATGAAGTAGTCATGCTAATATATCATCATTCTTGGATGTTTTACAATCATTTTATAGCAACCTTATATAATTTTTTGGGACTAACCTATTGACCCAGGGCCAGTTGCCGTTTTTTGCTTGATTTTTACATTGTAGGAAATAATTATATCAAACGAAGCCCAAACACCACGAAACTTTTTGTGGATTTTTTATGGACCAGAAGACATCGAATGGGCCCGAGCAGCACCAGGGGGTGCCCCGATGTAACACCCACAATGCGGCTATATCTCCCACGTGTCGGGGCATGACTTAGAGGCATAGTCGCATGGTAGGTTTGTCGCAAGAGGGGTAATGTTCACACAATCCCATGCACTGAATAGAAAGGGATAAAGAGTTGGCTTACAATCGCCACTTCACACAAATATAAGTTAAACATACATCATCCAAAATACAATCAAGGTCCGGCTACGGAACCAAAATATAAGAAGGCAACCCCAAATGCTAGATCCCTGATCGTCCCAACTGGGCTCCACTACTGATCTACTAGAAACAAAGTAACACAACGAATACAATCTTCATCGAGCTCCCACTTGAGCTCAGTTGCGTCACCTGCACTGGTATCATCGGCACGAGCAACTGTTTGGTAGTATCTGTGAGTCACGAGGACTTGGCAATCTCACACCCGCGAGATCAAGACTATTTAAGCTTATGGGTAGGAAAGGGTAGTGAGGTGGAGCTGCAGCAAGCACTAAGAATATATGGTGGCTAACTTACGCAAATAAGAGCGAGAAGAGAAGCAACAAAATGGTTGTGAACTAGAAATGATCAAGAAGTGATCCTGAAACTACTTACGCACAAGCATAACACAAGAACCGTGTTCACTTCCTGGACCCTGTCGAAAAGGGACCATCACGGCTACACACGTGGTTGATGCATTTTAGTTAAGTCAAGTGTCAAGTACTCTACAACCGGACATTAACAAATTCCAATTTGCCACATAACCGCGGGCATGGCTTTCGAAAGTTCAAAACCATGGAGGGGTGTCCCAACTTAGCCCATCTGTAGCGACCCGACCTCAGATGGTCAAGTATCTGTGCTTTAGTGTCATCCCTGGATCGGTAATGTTGACACACACAGTACTCGAGGATTTATAACAGAGTAGCAATCACACACTTATTACATCGAAAAGTCTAAAAGAGAACTTATTACAATAATATGGCTTAAGGCCATCTAATGCGATAACAGCGGAAGGCTTGGAAGATAAGGTGAGTCCATCAACTCCAACGGCATAGCTGAGCTGCACGGCAACGACCTAACAAACCATACTCGTCTGAAAAGTCTGCAACATAATACGTTGCAGCCTGAAAATGGGTCAGCACATGGAATATGCTGGTAATATAACACGGTAGAGCAGAAACAGAATAATGCTATCACTACATGCATATATGGCTGGTGGAAACCTGTATGGTTCTAGTTTTTCTGCGAAAAGCCAATTTTTCCCTACAACAAAGGAATAGATTTTTATTTAACTATCATGGTGGTTGAAACATCATTGAGAAGGTACCCCCAACTCAATCCCAATTAAAGTGATTAACAACCCCACAGTATTAATTAAACATGGTGAGATACATGCGATAACCCAAGTACTAGATACTCAAGAATTGTCCATAACCGGGGACACGGCTAACCATGATTAGATTGTACACTCTGCAGAGGTTTGCGCACTTTCCCCACAAGACTCGATCGCCTCCGTCAGATTTCTCGCACTACATGGTGTTTGAGAAATGGATGACCGAGACACAGTCTTTCAGAAACGTTAACTCTCTACTCCGGGTAGACCATACCATACCTACAAAACCCACTACCTGCTGATCTACCTCTTCAAGAGCTTCACGTAACTTACTCAACTATGCTAGAGCCCATAATAGCTCGTGGCTGCACACAGAAGTTTCTAGCATGAATCATCTCAGTTCCCTTCGAGCCTGGGTGGCGGTCCATAGGAAGATCACACGGGTACCCCGGGGTTTACAAAAAAATACAGACAACACTGGGTTCCCCAGGTGCCTCAATCCACCCAGTTGTTTGATTAAGTTGCCACCTTAAGTTGAACCATTAATAAAAAATCTCACATCTGTCTTGAATTTCACTCAAACCCAAACCACGTCTACGAGCATAGCATAGCAATATAAGCAATACGTAGAAGTAACTCCCAAGGGTTTGAATATAACAGGGCAATAGGTTCTACCTCAGCAACTACTTCCCAACCCACAAGTTAATGACATCATAATCATGCAATGTTTGAGGATTGGAACTAATGCATAAAAATGGGTAATAATGGGATATGATCAAAGTGTTACTTGCCTTGATGACGATCCGCGAATCCTAGAGACTCATAGTAACACGCTTTGCACTCCGGGAATTCTATCGCAAGCAAACAATAACATACATAAGTAACAAACAACAATGCACAAGCAAAACTCAAATAAGAGAGGTTGACCGGAAAGTTCAACTTAAGAACTTCGGTACGCAAAAAGAATCAAAATCAAACAGAGCAACGAAACTCAGACGGCGAAAGAAAGAAGCTTCGTTTACTAATCTAAAACTAGGTCAAACTTTACAGTAGAGAAAACTTGTTTGAGTTGGTTAAACGGAAAGAGGGTTTCGGAATGAAACTCTAGGCGCTTGAATCGCCTGATTCCGATAAACGAGCGAAAAGATAAACAGAATCTAAGATCGGATTGGAAATCTCGATCAGAGAAAATCGCGGAATAAATCCGATAAAAGAAAACTCACGAACAGACTAACGAACGAGCGTTCGTTAGTTGTAACTAACGGGCGAGGAACCGTTCGTTAAAACGAACGTTCGGATGAACGTCCGCTAACTAGAAGAACCGAGAAAAAAAACCGGCTAATTCAAAAAAACGGATCTAGGGTTTCTAAAAAAACCGAACGGTCTTTATAAAAAAATCAGCGGCGGGGCGCGGCGGCTACCTCCGGCGAGAGGTCCGGCGAGGCGAGGCAGCGGCGGGCGGCGGCACGAGCTGCGGTGGTGGCAGGCGGCGGCGGCGGCTTGGCGTGGTGCGGGCGGCGGCGGCGGTGGTGTGGTGTTGGGGGCGGGGTGGCGGCGTATATAAAGGGGGGGGGGCAGCGACTTGGAGGAGGGGGCAAGGCGCGGCGGAGGCGGAGTCCAACTTGGACTCCGGTCCGTGTGGCGGCGGCAGCAGCGCGCGCGCGCGCAGGAGGCGGCCGCGGCGGCCTGGCGCGGCTGGGCCTTAGGCCCAGTCGGTGCGGGAACCCTTTTTTTTAAACTTCGCCGACCGAAATAAAATCCTAAAAAAATAAATAAAAATCTAAAAATGGCAAAACAAATTTTCACCGTCTAAATAAAATATTTAGAACGAGTTGAACATTTTCTTGGCCCTAAAATGAAATTTTGAAAACATGTAATTTTTCTAATGCAAATAAAATCCGAATAAAATCAAATAAAATCCAATAAATGATTTTAATATGTTTCCTCCGATATTTCAATTATTTTGGAGAAGTCATATTATCTCCACTCATTTGATTTAATATGAAATATTTCTCGGAGAGAAAAATTATTAAAATCAAAATCCTCGTGTCATTATTTGATAAAAATCAAATATGAAAACCGAAAAATCCCCAACTCTCTCCGTGGGTCCTTGAGTTGCTTAGGATTTCAAGGTTTGCGGAACGGAAATGCAATAAATCATGATATGCATGGATGATCTATGTATAACATTCCAAATTGAAAATTTGGGATGTTACAAACCTACCCCTCTTAAGATGAATCTCGCCCTCAAAATTCGGGTTGGCTAGAAAATAGGTATGGGTGGTCCTTGCGGAGATCATCCTCTCGTTCCCAGGTGTCTTCATCCTCGGTATGGTGGCTCCATTGAACTTTGCAAAACTTGATAACCTTACTGCGGGTGACTCTGCTGGCAAACTCAAGAATCTTAACTGGCTTCTCCTCGTAAGTCAAATCACTGTCCAACTGAATCTCCTCCAAGGGTACTGTATCTCTTAATGGTATATCAGCCATCTCAGCATGACACTTCTTCAGCTATGAAACGTGGAACACATCGTGGACTCCTGACAATCCCTCAGGTAACTCCAACTTGTAGGCAACTTCTCCCTTCCGTTCCAAAATGCGATACAGTCCTACAAATCTCGGGGCTAACTTTCCTTTAAATCCAAAACGTTTCACTCCTCGCAAGGGCGATACTCATAGATATGCCATGTCTCTAATTTCGTAGGTTACCTCCTTGCGTTTTGAGTCTGCATAACTCTTCTGCCTGGACTGAGCAATCTTTAGTCGGTGTCGGATCAATTTTACCTTCACCTCAGGTTCTTTAATCAAGTCTAGTCCAAACAACTGTCGGTCTCCTAACTCATCCCACATCAATGGTGTTCTGCACCTGCGTCCATACAGGGCTTCAAACGGTGCCATCTTCAAACTGGCTTGGTAGCTATTGTTGTATGAGAACTCTGCATATGGCAAATTGTCATCCCAACTAGATCCATAATCTAGCGCACAGGCTCTCAACATGTCCTCCAAAATTTGATTGATTCTCTCAGTCTGTCCATCTGTCTACGGGTAAAACACTGTACTGAACTCCAATCTCGTTCCCAGAGTCTGGTGTAACTGATGCCAAAACTTTGAAGTAAACTGTGTTCCTCGATCCGATACGATGGTCCTTGGAACTCCATGCAGACATACGATCCTGGACATATAGATCTTGGCCAACTTTGCACTTGTATAGGTGGTTTTCACTAGGATGAAGTGAGCTACTTTGGTCAAACGATCAACTACTACCCATATGGAATCATATCCTGCTTTAGTCCTGGGTAATCCGGTGATAAAGTCCATGCCAAGTTTATCCCACTTCCATTCGGGTATCGGCATAGGCTGTAACAGTCCTGCTGGCTTCTGATGTTCTGCCTTAACTCTCTGACATACATCACATACGGCTACATACTCGGCAATATCCTTCTTCATACCAGTCCACCAGAAACGTTCCTTCAAATCCAAATACATCTTGGTGTTTCTGGGGTGTATCGAGTATGGTGAGTCATGGGCCTCTTGAAGTATTAACTTCCTGATCTCCTGGTTGTTGGGCACATAAACTCGGTCCTCAAACCATAGGGTATCGTGCTCATCTTCACGAAAACCTTTGGCCTTTCCTTTGCCCATCTTCTCCTTTATCTCGGCATTCTCTTTATCATCTTTCTGAGCTTCCCTAATCTTGTCCAGCAATGTCGACTGAACCTCCATTGTGGCAATGAACCTTCTAGGTACAATCTCTAATCGAAGTTCCATGATGTCCTTTGCTAATTCCTTCGGCAGTCCTTTACTTTCAAGGATATTAGCATAACTCTTCCAACTCAATGTGTCTGCTACGACATTGGCCTTTCCTCGATGATAGTGCAGCTTCATGTCATAATCCTTTATAAGCTCCAACCATCTCCTCTGCCTAAGGTTCAGCTCCTTCTGGGTGAAGATGTACTTCAAACTCTTGTGATCCGTGTACACATCACAACGGTTTCCAATAAGGTAATGTCTCCAAGTCTTCAACGCATGCACTACAGCTGCTAGCTCCAAATCATGCGTAGCATAATTCAACTCATGAGGTTTTAGTTGTCGTGAGGCATACGAAACAACTCTTTCGTCCTGCATAAGCACACATCCAAGTCCTAAGCGAGAGACGTCGCAATACACTTGGAACTCCTTATGTATATCTGGCAGTACTAGCACTGGGGATGTAGTCAAACGTTTATTCAACTCCTGTAAACTTGCTTCACAATCTTCTGTCCATTTAAACTTGGTATCCTTCTTTAACAGTTCAGTCATTGGTTTTGCAATCTTGGAAAAATTCTCAATGAATCTCCAGTAGTATCCTGTGAGTCCAAGAAAACTGCGGATCTCGCTAACTAAGGTGGGTGCCAACCATTCAGTGACTGACTGAACCTTGCTGGGGTCTACTGCTATACCTTCTCCTAATATAACATGTCCAAGGAATCCGACTTCCTTCAGCCAAAACTCGCATTTGCTAAACTTAGCATACAACTGGTGTTCCCTGAGCTTCTCGAGAACTAAACGCAAATGCTCTTTGTGCTCCTCCTCGTTCTTCGAGTATACCATGATATCATCAATAAACACCACAACAAACTTGTCCAAATACTCCATGAACACCTTGTTCATCATGCTCATGAAATAGGCAGGGGCGTTAGTCAGTCCAAACGACATGACCGTGTACTAGTATAATCCATATCGCGTTGTGAACGCCGTCTTTGGTATGTCCTTCTCTCATATCTTCAACTGATGATACCCTGATCGTAAATCGATCTTTGAGAACACTTTAGCTCCTTGCAATTGATCAAACAGATCGTTGATCATCGGTAGTGGGTACTTGTTCTTTATCGTCACTTCAATCAAGGCTCGATAATCAACAACCATCCTTAGGGATTTATCCTTCTTCTCAACCAAAAGTACTAGGGGTCCCCAAGGTGATGAACTTCTTCGGATGTATCCTTTCTCCAATAACTCCTTGATCTATTTCTTAATTTCTTCCAGATCATTTGCGGGCATCCGATAGGGTCTCTTGGATATTGGTCCTGTACCTGGCAACAGCTCTATCAAAAACTCAATGTCTCTGTCCGGTGGCATGCCTGGTAACTCCTCTGGGAAAACATCCGGGTAATCCTTTACTACCGGCACTTCCTGCTGAACAAATCCCATAAGGGCATTCACTTGGCTCCTTTTGGGCACATGCCTAGACACATACTTAATCCTTCTTCCCTCCGGGGTGGTGAGATAAATCGACTTACTTGCACAGTCAATGCTTCCTCCATACTTTGACATCCAGTCCATACCCAATTTCACATCCAATCCTTACGACTCCAAGATAATTAGGTCGGACGGAAACACATGTGTGCCAATGGTTAAGGGTATCTGATCACATCATCGGCTAGCCATATATTCTGCTCCGGGTGAACTCACTAAAAGAGGGGCCCTAAGGGTTTGGGTTGGTAGTTTAAACTTATCCACGAATCCCCTTGATATGTATGAATGCGATGCACCAGTATCGAAAAGAACAAGAGCGGTAAATGACTTAACCAAAAACTTACCTATTACCGCGTCCTGCTGCTCTTCAACCTCCTCCACGTTAACGTGGTTCACTTGTCCTTTGTTGAATGGATTGGGCTTCTTCCCAGCGCTTCCATTTCCATTTCCATTCCTTCCTTCAGGGCAATCATTGGCATAGTGCCCTGTCTTCCTGCACTTAAAACAGGTAACCGGACTTAAGTCTCTTTTGGCGGGAGTGGACGGGTTGGAGCGGTTCTGACTGTTGTTAGCTCTGTTCCCATTCCCATTCTTAGCACCAATGTGGTTATGTGATCCTCCTCCAGTGTGGTTGTGACCTCCATGGTTGTGAACAAGTCCTCCCGAGTTTGGGGTTAGGCGAGGCTTCTGCTGAGCTCCTGAGTTATACTTCCCTTGTCCATACTTTCTCTTGCAGCTCTCAATCTGCTGTTGTTTCCCTTCAATCATAAGAGCCTTATCTACCAACTCCTGGTAGTTGTTGAAGGTTGCTACCATCAACTGCATGCTCATCGCATCATTCAGCCCTTCCATAAACTTCTCCTGCTTCGCGGCATCAGTGGCCACATCATCAGGGGCATAGCGTGATAACTTGCTAAACTCATCCACGTACTGAGACACAGTACGGTTCCCCTGGCGTAGGTTGCGGAACTCCAGTTTCTTCATCTACATAGCTCCAGTTGAGACATGGGCGGTGCGGAAAGCTTGCTGAAACTGGTCCCAAGTGACGTTGGCTACAAGAAAAGTGGCTGTGTAATTCTCCCACCATGAGGCTGCTGGTCCATCCAATTGATGTGCGGCAAAGCGCACCCTCTCAGCATCTGTGCAACCTGCGGTGGTCAACTCCCTTCCAATACGGTGTAGCCAATCATCAGCAACTATAGGCTCAGTGCTACTGGAAAATACTGGCGGTTGTAACCTTAGAAAACGGGCTAGGTTGTCCACGGGCGGCGGGTTGTTGTTGTTGTTGCCCTGGTTCTGAACTAGCAATTGCACCAAGGCATTCTGCTGCTGGATCAACTGGGTGAGCTCCGGTGGGAAAGCAAAACCGGGTTCACGTCTCGGAGGCATCTGAGGGGTTTAGATGGGAGAGATAGAAAAGGGGTCTAATGAGAAAGCACTACCCATATGCACATGAGACAAACGCAATCATTTCACTCAATCAATCAAGCAAGGGCATACAAACGGTCTAGAACTATCGCCCAAGTGCTCAACTACTACTAAATACATGGGGGAATACTACTAATAGTTGGTGGTCATCTAGAAATTTTGATCGGTGGAAGACTCCATTATGTCTGCTCCAGCTTCGTCTTCAAAGTCATCATCACTAGGGTCGGAGTCGGTGTCGTCGATGATGATGTAGTTGTCCGGGCAAGTGGAATCGTCGTCTTCTACTCCCGGTGCTGGTCCTCCCATGAATACTCCGATCTTCTTGACTAGGTCGTCATTCTTCTCCAGTAGGGTCTTGATTTCCTCCTCATATCCATCGTGGGTAAACTTGAGTTCTTCCTCCAGCTCAATGATCCTAGTCTTCGCCTTCTTCAAGTCCATCATGTCTGCGCACATCTGGTTTTCCTGACGTCGGATGTGCTGGTTTAATTCCTGGATGAAAGCTACAATGGATCTATCCTTCTTGGTGCTGATTACTTCCCATTGCTCGTCTCGGCGCCCACATATTTGGTAAATAGTGTCCTTAAGCTCCCTGTTGTAAACTTCTCCAATGCGTCCCATGGTAATGTGGGCTGCCATGCTCTTACCTAGACTCTAGGTGGTTGCTTCGAAAGAAAATTCTATGGGTTTAGAGGTTGGCGAGAACGTCCTTCATGGAACTTGTACTTGAATCATCCAGCGCTCCTCTTCAGGTAAAGTGGTGTTCTACGTCCCGGTGAAGCTTGGTATTCCAATGTTCAAGTACCTAGTGACTTCCTTCAAGTGACGTCCAAAAGGTGTGTCTTCATCCGGTTGTGCAAACTTGTTCTTCATCTCCGTCATCCTAAAGAGTAGAAAATGGAGAGGAGTCAGAAATGAGAAGAGAAGTGTGACCTAGGGTTTATCTTAGTGGTCGTGTCCTACACTCAGCGTGTGCTCTGATACCATCTTGTAGCGACCCGACCTCAGATGGTCAAGTCTCTGTGCTTCAGTGTCATCCCTGGATCGGTAATGCTGTCACACATAGTACTCGAGGATTTATAACAGAGTAGCAATCACGTACTTATTACATTGAAAAGTCTAAAAGAGAACTTATTACAATAATATGGCTTAAGGCCATCTAATGCGATAACAGCGGAAGGCTTGGAAGATAAGGTGAGTCCATCAACTCCAATGGCATAGCTGAGCTGCACGGCAACGACCTAACGAACCTCACTCCTTGTCTGAAAAGTCTGCAACATAATACGTTGCAGCCTGAAAATGGGTCAGCACATGGAATATGCTGGTAATATAACACAGTAGAGCAGAAACAGAATAATGCTATCACTACATGCATATATGGCTGGTGGAAAACTGTATGGTTATAGTTTTTCTGCGAAAAGCCAATTTTTCCCTACAACAAAGGAATGGATTTTTATTTAACTATCATGGTGGTTGAAACATCATTGAGAAGGTACCCCCAACTCAATCCCAATTAAAGTGATTAACAACCCCACAGTATTAATTAAACATGGTGAGATACATGTGATAACCCAAGTACTAGATACTCAAGAATTGTCCATAACCGGGGACACGGCTAACCATGATTAGATTGTACACTCTGCAAAGGTTTGCGCACTTTTCCCCACAAGACTCGATCGCCTCCGTAGGATTTCTCGCACTACATGGTGTTTGAGAAACGGATGACCGAGACACAGTCTTTTAGAAACGTTAACTCTCTACTCCGGGTAGACCATACCAAACCTACAAAACCCACTACCTGCTGATCTACCTCTTTAAGAGCTTCACGTAACTTACTCAATTATGCTAGAGCCCATAATAGCTTGTGGCTGCACACGGAAGTTTCTAGCATGAATCATCTCAGTTCCCTTTGAGCCTGGGTGACGGTCTATAGGAAGATCACACGGGTACCCCGAGATTTCAAAAAAAATACAGACAACACTGGGTTCCCCAGGTGCCTCAATCCACCCAGTTCTTTGATTAAGTTGCCACCTTAAGTTGAACCATTAATTAACAATCTCACATTTTTCATGAATTTCACTCAAACCCAAACCACGTCTACGAGCATAGCATAGCAATATAAGCAATACGTAGAAGTAACTCCCAAGGGTTTGAATATAACAGGGCAATAGGTTCTACCTCAGCAACTACTTCCCAACCCACAAGTTAGTGACATCCTAATCATGCAATGTTTGAGGATTGGAACTAATGCATAAAAACTGGGTAATAATGGGATATGATCAAAGTGTTACTTGCCTTGCTGACGATCTGCGAATCCTAGAGACTCGTAGTAACACGCTTCGCACTTCGGGCATTCTATCACAAGCAAACAATAACATACATAAGTAACAAACAACAATGCACAAGCAAAACTCAAATAAGAGAGGTTGACCGGAAAGTTCAACTTAAGAACTTTGGTACGCAAAAAGAATCAAATCAAACGGAGCAACGAAACTCAGACGGCGAAAGAAAGAAGCTTCGTTTACTAATCTGAAACTAGGTCAAACTTTAGAGTAGAGAAAAGTTGTTTGAGTTGGTTAAATAGAAAGAGGGTTTCATAACGAAACTCTAGGCGCTTGAATTGCCCGATTCCGATAAACGAGCGAAAAGATAAACAAAATCTAAGATCGGATCAGAAATCGCGATCAGAGAAAATCACAGAATAAATCCAGTAAAAGAAAACTCACGAACAGACTAACGAATGAGCGTTTGTTAGTTGTAACTAACGGGCGAGGAACCGTTCGTTAAAACAAACGTTCGGACGAACGTCCGCTAACTAGAAGAACTGAGAAAAAAATCCGGCGAATCCGAAAAAACCGGATCTAGGGATTCTAAAAAAACCGAACGGTCTTTATAAAAAAACCGGCGGCGGGGCGAGGCGGCTACGTCCGACGAGGCGCGGCAGCGGCGGGCGGCGGCTTGCGGGGCGGCGGCGCTCGGCGATGGCGGCGGTAGGCGGCGGCGGTGGCGACGGCAAGCGGCGGCGGCGGCTTGGCGTGGCGCGGGCGGCGGCGGCGGTGGTGTGGTGTTGGGGGCGGGGTGGCGGCGTATATAAAGGGGGTGGGGCAGCGACTTGGAGGAGGGGGCAAGGCGCGGCGGAGGCGGAGTCTAACTCGGACTCCGGTTCGAGTGGTGGCGGCGGCGGCGCGCACGCGCACAAGAGGCAGCGGCGGCGGCCTAGCGCGGCTGGGCCTTAGGCCCAGTCGGCGCGGGAACCCTTTTTTTAAAAAAAAACTTCGCCGACCAAAATAAAATCCTAAAAAAATAAATAAAAACCTAAAAATGCCAAAACAAATTTTCACCGTCTAAATAAAATATTTAGGACGAGTTGAACATTTTCTTGGCCCTAAAATGAAATTTTGAAAACGTGCAATTTTCCTAATGCAAATAAAATCCGAGTAAAATCAAATAAAATCCAATAAATGATTTTAATATTTTTCCTCCGATATTTCAATTATTTTGGAGAAGTCATATTATCTCCACTCATTTGATTTAATATGAAATATTTCTCGGAGAGAAAAATTATTAAAATCAAAATCCTCGTTTCATTATTTGATAAAAATCAAATATGAAAACCGGAAAATCCCCAACTCTCTCCGTGGGTCCTTGAGTTGCTTAGGATTTCAAGGATTGTGGAACGGAAATGCAATAAATCATGATATGCATGGATGATCTATGTATAACATTCCAAATTGAAAATTTGGGATGTTACACCATCACAAGCTCTCACGGTCAACGAAGGATATTCCTTCTCCCGGGAAGACCCGATCAGTCTCGGAATTCCGGTTACAAGACATTTCGACAATGGTAAAACAAGACCAGCAAGACCGCTCAATGTGCCGACATCCTGATAGGAGCTGCACATATCTCGTTCTCAGGGCAACACCAGATGAACACTACGTACAGCTAAAACCATCCCTCAAGTTTCCTGAGGTGGCGCCGCAAGTGGATCTGGTTCAGACCAACACTTAGAGAAGAACTGGCCCAGGGAGGTTAAAATAATGATAACCCTCGGGAGCGTGACTCCCAAGGGAAAAGTAGGTGGTGGTGAGGCAAATGGTAAAACCAAGGTTGGGCCTTGCTGGAGGAGTTTTATTCAAAGCGGACTGTCAAGGGGTCTCCATAACACCGAACTGTGTAAGGAACGCAAAATCAAGGAACATAACACCGGTATGACGGGAACTAGGGTGGCAAGAGTGGAACAAACACCAGGCATAAGGCCGAGCCTTCCACCCTTTACCAAGTATATAGATGCATTAATTAAATAAGAGATAATAATGATATCCCAACAATATCCATGTTTCAAACATGGAACAAACTTCATCTTCACCTGCAACTAGGAATGCTATAAGAGGGGCTGAGCAAGCGATAACATAGCCAAACAACGGTTTGCTAGGGAAGGTGGGTTAGAGGCTTGTCATGGCAATATGGGATGCATGATATAGCAAGTGGTAGGTATCGCGGCATAGCAATAGAGCGAACAACTAGGAAGCAAAGATAGAAGTGATTTCGAGGGTATGGTCATCTTGCCTGAGATCCTGCAAGGAAGAAGAACGAGTCCGTGAAGAAGACCAACAGACGTAGTCGAACGAATCCTCATAAACGCGACGTTATCGGAACTAACCCAAAGAAGCAACACCGGAAAGAAGCAAACAACACAGTAAACAACCATCACATAATCATGGCATGATGCACAACCAAGTATGATGCATGTCCGGTTTAATGAGGCATGGCATGGCAAAGTGCACAAGCAAAACTACAAGTTAAGTGGAGCTCAATATGCAATGAGTTGCATATTGACGGAACACCACATGACTTATTTAGTTCTCTCCTGTTTATGTACTCAACAATATTAAATGTTGGTTAGCATGGCAGGAGGTGAAGCATAATTAAACTAACTATCTAGTCAAGTTTAAATGAGGTCGGAACAACAAGCAAACAAGTCCGGAAAATCCTCATGTGCATATTTATGGATTTGGTACTGTTCTATCCTAAGGCATATTTTAATGTGGTTAAACATGCAAAGTAATGCCACCATGTTAAACTAGGCATTATTCTACCCCATTTACATATAAAGTTTATTAACTTTGGAGCCATGATTATGTGATGGTTGTTTACTATGTTGTTTGCTTCTTTCCGGTATTTCTTCTTCGGGTTAGTTCCAATAACGTCGTGTTTGTGAGGATTCGTTCAACTAAGTCCGTTGGTCTTCTTCATGGACTCATTCTTATTCCTTGCGGGATCTTAGGCAAGATGACCATACCCTCGAAATCACTTCTATCTTTGCTTGCTAGTTGTTCGCTCTATTGCTATGCCGCGATACCTACCACTTGCTATATCATGCATCCCATATTGCCATGTCAAGCCTCTAACCCACCTTTCCTAGCAAACCGTTGTTTGGCTATGTTACCGCTTGCTCAGCCCCTCTTATAGCGTTGCTAGTTGCATGTGAAGATGAAGTTTGTTCCATGTTTGGAACATAGATATTGTTAGGATATCATTATTATCTCTTATTTAATTAATGCATCTATATACTTGGTAAAGGGTGGAAGGCTCGGCCTTATGCCCGGTGTTTTGTTCCACTCTTCCCACCCTAGTTTCCGTCATACCGGTGTTATGTTCCTTGATTTTGCGTCCCTTACACGGTTGGGTGTTATGGGGACCCCTTGATAGTTCGCTTTGAATGTATGTTTAACTTGTATTTGTGTGAAGTGGCGATTGTAAGCCAACTCTTTATCCCTTTCAATTCAGTACATGGGATTGTGTTAAGATTACCCCTCTTGCGACAAACCTACCATGCGGCTATGCCTCTAAGTTGTGCCCGACACGTGGGAGATATAACCGCATTGTGGGTGATACACCCGAGGGGGGCACAACCCACCAGGGCACGCCTGGTGGGCCAGGCGTGCCCCGGTGGGTTGTGCCCACCTCGGTGGCCTCCTGCACCCCTCTTTGCCCTATGAATTACCAAATATTTTAAAAACCCTTGGAGTAACCCTAGATGAGAAGTTCCGCTGCCGCAAGCCTCTGTAGCCACCGAAAACTAATATAGACCCCGTTCTGGCACTCCGCCGGAGGGGGAAATCATCACCGGTGGCCATCTTCATCATCCCGGCGGCCACCACGATAAGGAGGGAGTAGTCCACCCTCCGGGCTGAGGGTTTGTACCAGAAGCTATGTGTTTAATCTCTCTCTCTATCTCTCTCTCGTGTTCTTGAGATGTGACGATCTTGATGTATCGCGGGCTTTGTTAATATAGTCAGATCATATGGTGTTTTCCCCTGTCTATCTTGTTCTGATGAATTGAGTTTTCCCTTTGAGATTTCATTGTTATCGGGTTGAATACTTTTATGGATTTGAGAGCACTTGATATATTTCTTGCATATGAATACTCGTGGTGACAATGGGGTATTATATTGATTCACTTGATATGTGTTTTGGCACTCAACTCGCGGATTCCTGAGGTGACATTGGGGTAATCTTTGCATAGGGGTTGATGCACATTCTCATCTTTTGTTTCTCTGGTAGAAATCTTGGGGCACTCTTTGAGTTTCTTTGTGTTGGATTGAGTATTATGAATCTGAAATTATTTGGTGTTATTTTAGTACGAACTCTTGGATAGATCGATCAAAAAGAATAGCTTCGAGGTGGTTTCGTACCCTACAAACTATTTCTTCTTATGTTCTCCGCTAGATAGGAACTTCGAAGTGATTCTTCATCGCACATTGAGGGATGGTTATATGATCCAATTATATTAGCATTGTTGAGAGTTTGCACTAGCGAAAGTACAGACCCTAGGCCTCATTTTCAAGCATTGCAATACTGTTTTTGCTCCATTTTATCAATTGCTACCTTGCTATTTTTATTTATCCAGATTATAAAAATATTTTTTTACCATCAATATTACACTTTTATCACCATCTCTTTGCCAAACTAGTGCAGCTATACAAATTACCATTGTATTTGGTGTGTTGGGGACACAAGAGATTATTTGGTTGCAGGGTTGTTTGAGAGGGACTATCTTGATCCTATGCCTCCCACAGATTGATAAACCTTAGGTTAGGGAAAATTGCTACTGTCCTAGAAAACTCCGCGCTTGGATTCCCAACACGTGTCTACAAGAATAAAGTTGCGTAGTAGACATCAAGCTCTTTTCTGGCGCCGTTGTCGGGGAAGTGAGTGCTTGAAGGTATATCTTTAGATCTTGCAATCGAGTCTTTTAGTTTCTTATTTTATCACTAGTTAGGTTTGTAAAAGAAAACTACATAAAAATATGGAATTGAGGTTGCATCATATTATTGATCATCTTTATAATATCTTTCTTGAAAATGATGGATCGGAAAATTGTTCTCAATTGTTAGAAGAAGAAGTCAATAAAATGTTTGGCACAAAATATTTGAATGATGAGCATGATTGCAATGTTGTTAGTATGAATTCTTTGAATATCCAAAATGCTAATGATTATTGCACCAGTCATGAGAAAAATGTTTCTTATAAGCATGTCAATTTTTGTGGAGTGCATAAAGTTTGTGAAGACGTGCCTTATAGGGAAGATAGCTTTTGTAAGAAGCATAAACATGATAGAACCAATTCTTTGCTCAAAGTGATAGATGAATTCGCTACAAAATTATGTTCTCTTTGTCCTATTACTTGTGATCTTTGCAATAAAGTTGGTCACCTTAATTTCCAATGCATGCTTTTTCATGATTGAATCGTGTCCAAATATTGCAATAACTTGATCACCCTTGAACTTTATAATGAGCTTTGTCTATTTTTGAGGAGTGAAGAATTGACACATAAAAATAGTTGGTTTTAAGTATTCATTCTCACGGATGACAATGAAACTAAACTAAAGAATATCTATATGTTTTGCATGGTAAATTGCAATGGGAACGCTTATATTGCCAACTATAGAAAGATGGGAAAACCAATAGAATATAAAAGGAATACTAATGAAAGGGTAAAGATTTCCACTTTCCCTCCTATTGTCTCTCATGATGAAATAGGTGATGGCGAGGAGCTCCCTATTCAACCAATCTCATCAATAAGAAGCTTGAAAAAATTAATTAAACCCACATGTGATGTGGAGAAGAA
The DNA here is from genome assembly GCF_003073215.2 of Triticum urartu. NCBI lineage: Eukaryota > Viridiplantae > Streptophyta > Magnoliopsida > Poales > Poaceae > Triticum > Triticum urartu. Next base: position 206,285,847 of record NC_053027.1, on the reverse strand, counting down.
GAAAAGAAGAAAGAATAGAGGTAAAAAGGTATCTCTCCTAAGTAATGTTGCTCCTATTATTGTTGTGCCTCATGAAAATGAATCAAAAATAATTGTGGAAGATGATGCAATTGATGATGATTTTGTTATACCTATTGCTTGTTGTGATGATTATGATTGGGAAGATAATGATAATTCTTATAGTCTTGGAAATGTTTTGGCACCAACTTGGGAAATTATGATGATAGCAATTGTTATACCATTGGTGCTATTCATACTACTAATGATGAGAGTGATTATGCTAATGATATGCCAATCCACAAGCTTGGGGATGCTATGTTTCATAAGAATGACATGTTTGAGAATTTATTTGCTGCAATTAATGTTTGTCCCAAGCTTGGGGATGCTATGTTAATGAGGATGATCTTTTTAGTCCCCCTAGTTTGAATGATCAAATTAGCTATGATGATTGCATGCCCCCTATCTATGATGAGACGAAAGTTGCTACTTATGATGATTATTGTGATGATACTTATGCTATAGAAATTAGTGCTGATTATATTTATAAAACTTGTCATAGTTACGATTATCCTTTTACTGAACATTACTCATTTAATGTGGGAACAATTTATATTATTCGAGTTTCCTATGATACTCCCACTACTATGAATGAAAATAAAATTTCTTATATGGAGAGTAGTAAATTTTCTATGCTTTTGGATCATGAAAAGAATGCTTTATGTGATGGTTATATTGATAAATCTACTCATGATGCTGCTGAAAATTACTATGAGAGAGGAACTTATGATTCATGATGCCCTTGTTATGTTTCAATACTTATCTTTTATGCAAGCATCATTGAACTCATCATGCCTAGCTTAAAAGGCATTAAAGAAAAGCGCTTGTTGGGAGATAACCTGTTACGTCTCCAATGTATCTACAATTTTTTATTGTTCCATGCTATTATATTATCATTCTTGGATGTTTTATAATCATTTTATAGTTATTTTATATCATTTTTTGGTACTAACCTATTGACATAGTGCCAAGTGCCAGTTGTTGTTTCTTGCATGTTTTTTACATTCCGAGTAATCAATATCAAATGGAGTCCAAATGCAGCAAAAATTTTTATGGATTTTTTTGGACCAGAAGACATCCAATGGGCTGGAGAAGCACCTGGGGTTGCTCTGAGGGGAGAACAACCCACCAGGGCATGCCTGGAGGCCCAGGAGCGCCTTGGTGGGTTGTGCCCACCTCGGGTGCCCCCCGGACTGCCTCTTTACTATATAAATACCCCAATATTCCAGAAACCCTAGGGGAGTCGACAAAAATCAATTCTAGCAGCCGCAGAGTCCAGAACCACTAGATCCAATCTAGACACCATCATAGAGGGGTTCACCACTTCCATTGGTGCCTCTCCGATGATGTGTGAGTAGTTCTTTGTAGACCTTTGGGTCCGTAGTTAGTAGGTAGATGGCTTTCTCTCTCTCGTTTGATTCTCAATACAATGGTCTCTTAGAGATGCATATGATGTAACTCTTTTTGTGGTGTGTTTGATGGGATCGGATGAACTTTGAGTTTATGATCAGATCTATCTCTTTTTATCCATGAAAGTTTTTTGAGTTTCATTGATCTCTTATATGCATGATTGCTTATAGCCTCGTATTTCTTCTCCAATATTTGGGTTTTGTTTGGCCAACACTATCTATTTATCTTGCAATGGGAAGAGGTGCTTTGTACTGGGTTCGATCTTACGATGTCTGATCCCAGTGACAGAAGGGAAACCGACACGTATGTATCATTTCTACTAAGGATAAAACGATGGGGTCTATTTATACATAACTGGATCTTGTCTACATCATGTCATCGTTCTTGTTCCATTACTCCGTTTCTCCATGAACTTAATACACTAGATGCATGCTGGATAGCAGTCGATGTGTGGAGTAATAGTAGTAGATGCAGGCAGGAATCGATCTACTAATCTTGGACGTGATGCTTATATAATGATCATTGCCTGGATATCATCGTGATTATCTGAAGTTCTATCAATTGCCCAACAGTAATTTGTTTACCCACCGTTTTCTATTTTTCTCGAGAGAAGCCACTAGTGAAACCTACGGCCCCCGGGTCTCTTTATAACGCCCTCGATGCGGCTATATCTCCCACGTGTCGAAGCACGACTTAGAGGCATAACCGCATTGAAAGCAATGTCGCAAGTGAGGTAATCTTCACAACAACCCATGTAATGCATTAAGGGAAAATGATACATAGTTGGCTTACACTCGCCACGTCACACAAATAGCATAAATAAGATTACATTCATCCAAATTCACTCAAGGTCCGACTACAGAACCAAAATAAAGATAAACCCCAAGTGCAACATAGTCCCCGATCGCCCCAACTGGGCACCACTACTGATCATCTGGGAAAGACACGTAGTATCGTCCTGAGTCCTCATCGAACTCCCACTTGAGCTCAGTTGAATCTCCTGGAACGGTATCATCGGTCCCTGCATCTGGTTTTGGAAGTAATCTGTGAGTCACGGGGACTCAGCAATCTCACACCCTCCCGATCAAGACTATTTAAGCTTATAGGAAGGGTAAAAGTATGAGGTGGAGCTGCAGCAAGCGACTAGCGTATATGGTGGCTATCATACGCAAATGAGAGCGAGAAGAGAAGGCAAAGGCATGGTCGAACAACTATGATCAAGAAGTGATCCTAGAACAACCTACGTCAAGCATTACTCCAACACCGTGTTCACCTCCCGGACTCCGCCGAGAATATCATGGTTACATGCGCGGTTGATGCATTTTTAATGAAGTTAAGTTTCAGGTTATCTACAACCAGACATTAACAAATTCCCATCTGCCCATAACCGCGGGCACGGCTTTCGAAAGATCAAAACCCTGCAGGGCTGTCCCAACTTAGCCCATCACAAGCTCTCATGGTCAACGAAGGATATTCCTTCTCCGAAGACAATCCGATCAGACTCAGCATCCCGGTTACAAGACATCTCGACAATGGTAAAACAAGTCCAGCAAGACCACCCGCTGTGCCGACAAATCCCAATAGGAGCTGCACATATCTCGTTTTCAGGGCACACCGGATAAGCTAAGCGTACGGAAGCCAACGTAACCCAAGTTGACAAGGGATGGCCCTGCACGGTGCTCTGGGTTGGACCAACACTTAGAGAAGCACTGGCTCGGGGGTTTAAAATAAAGATGACCCTTGAGTCCGCGAAACCCAAGGGAAAAAGGCTAGGTGGCGAATGGTAAAACCAAGGTTGGGCCTTGCTGGAGGAGTTTTATTCAAGGTGAACTGTCAAGGGGTTCCCATTATAACCCAACCGTGTAAGGAACGCAAAATCAAGGAACATAACACCGGTATGACGGAAACTAGGGCGGCAAGAGTGGAACAAAACACCGGTATGACGGAAACTAGGGCGGCAAGAGTGGAAAAAACACCAGGCATAAGGCCGAGCCTTCCACCCTTTCCCAAGTATATAGGTGCATTAAGATAACAAGATAATATAATGATATCCCAACAATAAACAAGTTCCAACAAGGAACTAACTCCAAACTTCACCTGCAACTAGCAACGCTATAAGAGGGGCTGAGCAAAGCGGTAACATAGCGAAACAATAGTTTGCTAGCACAAGGTGGGTTAGAGGTTTGACATGGCAATATGGGAGGCATGATAATCAAGTGGTAGGTATCGTATCATAGGCATAGCAAAAGAGCGAGCATCTAGCAAGCAAAGATAGAAGTGATTTCGAGGGTATGGTCATCTTGCCTGCAAAGTTCTCCGACTTGACTTGATCCTCGTAAGCGTACTCAACGGGCTCCTCGATCACGTACTCGTCTCCCGGCTCTACCCAAGCAAGAACAACAATCAAAGGGAGACACAATCAACCACGTGCAATGCACAAACAACATGATGCAAGACATGGCATGATATGCGGGATGTGATATGTGATGCATATGCATGATTTGGAAAGGAATGATTGAACCTGGCCTCAACTTGGAAATCCAAGAGTTCCACTAGAAAGGTGAGTTTATTTCGGTCGAAATCGATATAAAGATCATTGGAATCGGATGCACGGTTTGGAAATGACAAGCAAAACAAATATGGCACCAGTCTGCGATTAACAGCATGAGACAATCTAAATGCATCAAGAACAACATGCTACAGCACTCTAACATAGCAACAAAATACATGGCAGGGATTCAATCATGATGCTTGACAAAATATGAACACTGAGCTACGGCTAATTCACTCAATAGCAAGCTCAAACAAGCATGGCAAAAGTGCAAAAGATAACAGGTTTCAGACTTAGTGAAATTAACAACATGTCAGAAATTTAACGTCAGGAAGCAATGTTTAGAGCAAGATAACTAGATGCTACAGGAACATATCATGGCAAATCAAGGCATGGCATGAAGCTACTCAAAGCATACAACAAAACTCCCTTACTGACCATAAGCCAAAAGGGATCAGAAAAATACAATTGCAACCACGTGAACATAGCAATTAACGTTAACAGATTCAGACTTAGTGAAAAACTGGAACATGGCAAAACAGATATCAAGTAGACATGTTTATGAGCTCGATGCACTCACTACGAGGCAAGACATGACAAAGTAAGCATACACCTAGCAAGTGAACATGGCATAGAAGCTAGACATGGCAAGAACAACAACATAGCATGCACGGATCAACAACAACAAGCTCGGCAAAATTGCTAAACATGTTAACAATCTGCCAGGAACATTTTATAGCAAAAGTAGAGCTCAATTGACTCAAGCTAGCGTGCTCCATAAATGCAAACAAAGACATGGATGGATAGAGCACCACAATATCTACAAAACATCCTTACTGATCATGCTCAAAAGTGGCACCGATCACTAGGTATCGACATGAACATAGGGCATAAAAATAAGGACAGGGCAATGACTTAGAATATTTCTGAGTCCCTGGAATCAGCAACATTAGGTAAGCTACTTTGCATGCTTGTGCTTGTGACCACAGAGATCACAAAAATACATGGCATACACCCCTGTAAAGATGGCATGGCATACTTCAAAACACATGTAGAGCTCAGGATCATAGCATGCACACATTAATCATGGAAAAAATGACAAAAATGCATTTGCTGATAATAAACTGAAACTAACATCACATAGCCCTCTTCCAACAGCATTTCGGGCATCAAGATGAGCTCAAATGAAAATGATGCAATGAGGTGAAATGAAGTACTCGTCGAGAAAAACATTTCGATATGCTACACGCGCGAATCGGAGCAACGGTGATGAAGTTATGGCATGTCAAAGATTGCATAAAAACTAGGGTTTCAGAGGAAGAGTCAACCGAGATTCGAAATCCCAGATTTAGATCTCGCCGGAGTTCACTGTAGCAGTTCACTGGAGTTGCTCGATCCGGACGGAGTTGCTCGTCGGGGGGACGCCGGAGTTGATGAGGGAGGCCGGAGGAGGTCGAAGAGGTCGCCAGGAACTTGGCCGGAGTCGGGGACGACGAGGGCGATGAGGGGGCCGCGGTGGAGGAGCTCGGCACGCGGCAGGGTCGGCGGTCGGCGGCGAGCTTGCGGGCAGCGGAGGCGGCTGGCATTGAAGGAGATGGCGGCGCGCGGCAGGAGGAGGTAGGCGGCGGGCGCGGGCGGAGGAACGGGCTCGCGGGGTCCCGGAGTGGGATTCGTGGGCCTCGGGCGGCGGCGCGGCGAAGTGGCACCCGCCCGGGACACGTGTCGAGCTCACAGTGGCTGCGGGGTGGAACGGACACGTCCGGCGGTGGCGGCGCGAGGGTTTTTCTAGGGTTCCGGGGGAGAGATCCAAAATTTGGAAAGGGGGTCTATTTATAGAGGTAGAGGGAGGTAGGAAGCTCCAAATGAGGTGCGGTTCGCGGCCACATGATCGTGATCGAACGGCCTAGGTGATGGAAGGGGTTTAGGTGGGTTTTGGGCCATTTTGGATGGGTGTTGGGCTGCAACACATACGAGGCCTTCTCGGTCCCTCGGTTAACCATTGGAGTATCAAACGAAGTCCAAATGGCACGAAACTTGACAGGCGGTCTACCGGTAGTAAACCAAGGCCGCTTGACAAGTCTCGGTCCAATCCGAAAACGTTTAACGCCCGCACACGAAAAGAGGTAGAAAGGGACACTTGAGGACATAGGAGCGCCGGAATGCAAAACGAACAATGGGGAAAATGCTCGGATGCATGAGACGAACACGTATGCACATGCAATGCACATGATGACATGATATGAGATGCATGACAAAGACAAAACAACACGAAGACAAAAACCCGACAACAAGGAAATAGAATAACTTAGTGCCGAAAACGGCAAGAGTTGGATTACAAATAAGGTAGGTTACATCCGGGGTGTTACACTCTTTCTCATATTATTTGCCATTGTGATCTATTTTCCTTTGCTTTTATTTTCAGATCTATTAAACCAAAAATATAAAAATAACTTTCTGCAATTTATTCTATTTATTTTATTTGGCGTTCGATCTATCAATCCACTATAATTTATTCACATCTGTTTGCCAATTTCTGGCATTGTTGTGCGAAAGGGATTGACAACCCCTTTGATGCGTCGGGTTGCTAGTATTTGTTATTTGTGTGCAGGTGTCATTTACATATTGTTGCTTGGTTCTCCTACTGGTTCGATAACCTTGGTCTCGTCACTGAGGGAAATACCAACCGTCGTTGTGCTGTGTCATCCGTTCGTCTTTGGGGAAATACCGACGTAGATTCAAGCTGCATCAAAAGGAATCTCTGGCGCCGTTGCCGGGGAGACATCATCAACATTTACCAAGTTTCTAATCATAAATCATCTCCTCGCAAGTTACATTATTTTTCATTTCCCTCTTGTTTTCCTCTCCCCCACTTCACAAAAATTTGCTGTTTTATTTGCCTTCTTTTTCGTTCGCCTTGTTCTCATCAGATCTCTTGTTTGCTTGTGTTGTCATGTGCCTTCTATTTGCTTGCATCTTCGCTTGTTAAAAATATTTTGATACGGATCCTCATCCACTTGCTAATATGTTTAAAAGATCCAATTATCATGAACCAATTTCTAGTGAATTGAGTTCGCTAGATTATCTTTATGAAGTTTTGCTTAAGATTCGTGAATCTGAAAATTGTGATGAAGTGTTAAAACAAGAAATTTAGAAAGTGGTTCACGATAGCTCCTTGAATCAAAAGCATGATTGCAATAATATTATTATAAACTCTGTTAATGTCAATGATATGCAAAACCCCAAGCTTGGGGATGCTTGTTTTGTTATGTCCGCTACTTATTGCAATTATCATGATTCGGGTGATGATGATTCTTATGATCTTGATAGTTTATTTAAGCCTCATGAAGAATATGTTTGAATTAATATTGAAAGTGGGTCCGGAGGAGTGTCAACTCTAGGTAAAAATAATCCCACATTTTGGAGAGTGTTCAATCTTATGAATTTTTTGATAAAAGTGGGTTCGGAGTGGTCATGACTTTAGTTGATGTTAATCCCACTATCTTGGAAGATTATAAAACTTTTATGCATGTGGATCATGAAGCGAATATTTTATATGATAGCTATATTGTTGAATTTGAATATGATCCTACATGTAATTATTTTGACAGAGGGAAATATGGTTGTAGAAATTTTCATGTTACTAAGTTACCTCCTGTTATGTTGAGATTGCTATTCTTTCTTTCTTCTTCCTTGCATATGCTAGATATTTCTTACCTTGGTGATTTTTTTGCTTATAAAATTCCGATGCATAGGAAGTATGTTAGACTTAAATATGTTTGTCATATGTTTCATGATGCTCACTTTGGGTTTCAATTCTTATTTTTCGTGTGAGCATCGTTGAAATCTTATGCCTAGCTAGGGGCATAAAATGATAGCGCTTGTTGGGAGGCAACCCAATGAATAAATTTTATTTTTTTCTTTTTCTTTCTGTTCTTGAGTTTTTGCCCAATTATTCTACTATTATGATTGTGTTTTTTGTTTTTTAGTTAGTGTTCGTGCCAAGTAAAGCCTTTAGGATCTTCTTGGGTGATAGTTGTTTGATCTTGGTGAAAAACAAAACTTTTGCGCACACGAAAACAATTCTCATTTCTAACCAGTGAGCGATAAAACACCAATTCTTTTTGCAGAAGTTTAATATAAATATTTCCCAGGCCGTCCTACTTTCAGAGTTTTTGGAGTTACAGAAGTATTCGAAATATCCAGATAGCTACAGACTGTTCTGTTTTTGACAGATTATGTTTTCTTTGCGTTGTGTGCATGTTTTCATGATTCTATATTTTTCTTTGATGAGTTTTTGTCACAGAAAAGTTGGAATACAATAGATATAATGCAAGAGTAAAATATGAATTGGTTTGCAACAGTACTTATAGTAGTGATTTATTTTCTTATACTAACGGATATCACGAAGATTTTGTTGAGTTCTGTGTGATTGAAGTTTTCAAGTTTTGGGTAATCTTACGATGGATGAAGAAATAAGGACTAAGATGAGCCTAAGCTTGGGGATGCCCAACATCCCAAGCTATCATTGCTACGTCTCGAGCTAGCGTTGGTTTTCCCCGAAGAGGAGGGGGTGATGCAGCACAGTAGCGTAAGTATTTCCCTCAGTTTTTGAGAACCAAGGTATCAATCCAGTAGGAGGTCACGCGCAAGTCCCTCGTACCTGCACAAAATGGTAGCAACTCGCAACCAGCGCTTAGGGGTTGTCAATCCCTTCACGGTCACTTACGAGAGTGAGATATAATAGAGATAATATTTTTGGTATTTTTGGTATAAAGATGCAAAGTGAAAAGTAAAAGCAAAACAAGTAAAATAAAGTAATGGAGATTGATATGATGAGAATAGACCCGGGGGCCATAGGTTTCACTAATGGCTTCTCTCAAGAGCATAGATATTCTACGGTGGGTGAACAAATTACTGTTGAGCAATTGATAGAATTGAGCATAGTTATGAGGTTATCTAGGTATGATCATGTATATAGGCATCACGTCTGTGACAAGTAGACCGACTCCTGCCTGCATCTACTACTATTACTCCACTCATCGACCGCTATCCAGCATGCATCTAGAGTATTAAGTTAAAAACAGAGTAACGCCTTAAGCAAGATGACATGATGTAGAGGAATAAATTCACGCAATATGATAAATACCCCATCTTGTTATCCTCGATGGCAAAAATACAATATGTGCCTTGCAACTCTTTCTGTCACTGAGTAAGGACACCGCAAGATTGAACCCAAAGCTAAGCACTTCTCCCATTGCAAGAACTACCAATCTAGTTGGCCAAACCAAACGGATAATTCGAAGAGACTTGCAAAGATAACTCAATCATACATAAAAGAATTCAGAGAAGATTCAAATATTATTCATAGATAAGTTGGATCATAAACCCACAATTCATCGGTCTCAACAAACACACCGCAAAAAGAAGATTACATCGAATAGATCTCCACGAGAGAGGGGGAGAACATTGTATGGAGATCCAAAAAGAGAGAAGAAGCCATCTAGCTACTAGCTATGGACACGAAGGTCTGAAGTAAACTACTCACACTTCATCGGAAGGGCTATGGTGTTGATGTAGAAGCCCTCCGTGATGGATGCCCTCTCCGGCGGAGCTCCGGAACAGGCCCCAAGATGGGATCTCGTGGATACAGAAAGTTGCGGCGGTGGAATTAGGTTTTTGGCTTCGTCTCTGGTCTAATGGGGGTACGTAGGTATATATAGGAGGAAGGAGCACGTCGGTGGAGCTCCGAGGGGCCCACGAGGCAAGGGGCGCGCCCAGGGGGGCGCCCTCCACCCTCATGACCTCCCCGGAAACTTCTTGGAGTAGGGTCCAAGTCTCCTGGATCACGTTCGGTGAGAAGATCACGTTCCCGAAGGTTTCATTCCGTTTGGACTCCGTTTGATATTCTGTTTCCTCGAAATACTGGAATAGGCAAAAAACAGCAATTCTGGGCTGGGCCTCCGGTTAATAGGTAGCCCCAAAAATAATATAAAAGTGGAAAATAAAGCCCAATATAGTCCAAAATTGTAGATAAAGTAGCATGGAGCAATCAAAAATTATAGATACGTTGGAGACGTATCAGGCATCCCCAAGCTTAATTCTGTTGGAAATATGCCCTAGAGGCTATAATAAATTGATTATTATTATTATATTTCCTTGTTCATGATAATCGTTTATTATCCATGCTAGAATTGTATTGATAGGAAACTCAGATACATGTGTGGATACATAGACAACACCATGTCCCTAGTAAGCCTCTAGTTGACTAGCTCGTTGATCAATAGATGGTTATGGTTTCCTGACCATGGACATTGGATGTCGTTGATAACGGGATCACATCATTGGGAGAATGATGTGATGGACAAGACCCAATCCTAAGCCTAGCACAAAGATCGTGTAGTTCGTATGCTAAAGCTTTTCTAATGTCAAGTATCATTTCCTTAGACCATGAGATTGTGAAACTCCCGGATACCATAGGAATACTTTGGGTGTGCCAAACGTCACAACGTAACTGGGTGGCTATAAAGGTACACTACAGGTATCTCCAAAAGTGTCTGTTGGGTTGGCACGAATCGAGACTGGGATTTTTCACTCCGTGTAAACGGAGAAGTATCTCTGGGCCCACTCGGTAGGACATCATCATAATGTGCACAATGTGATCAAGGAGTTTATCACGAGATGATGTGTTACGGAACGAGTAAATAGACTTGCCGGTAACGAGATTGAACAAGGTATCGGGATACCGACGATCGAATCTCGGGCAAGTATCGTACCACTAGACAAAGGGAATTGTATACGGGATTGATTAAGTCCTTGACATCGTGGTTCATCCGATGAGATCATCGTGGAACATGTGGGAGCCAACATGGGTATCTAGATCCCGCTGTTGGTTATTTACCGGAGAGTCATCTTGGTCATGTCTGCATGTCTCCCGAACCCGTAGGGTCTACACACTTAAGGTTTGGTGACGCTAGGGTTATAGAGATATTAGTATGCGGTAACCCGAAAGTTGTTCGGAGTCCCGGATGAGATCCCAGACGTCACGAGGAGTTCCGGAATGGTCCGGAGGTAAAGAATTATATATAGGAAGTGCTATTTCGGCCATCGGGACAAGTTTCGGGGTCACCGGTATTGTATCGGGACCACCGGAAGGGTCCCGGTGGTCCACCGGGTGGGGCCACCTGCCCCGGGGGGGGGCACATGGGCTGTAGGGGGTGCACCTTGGCCTATATGGGCCAAGGGCACCAGCCCCAAGAGGCCCATGCGCCAAGAGAAGAGGGAAAGGAAGAGTCCTAAAGGGGGAAGGCACCTCCGAGGTGCCTTGGGGAGGAGGGACTCCTCCCTTGGCCGCACCCTTCCTTGGAGGAAGGGCCAAAGGCTGCACCCCCCCTCTCCCTTGGCCCTATATATAGTGGGGGGAAGGGAGGGCAACCATACCTAAGCCCTGGCGCCTCCCTCTCCCTCCCATGACACACCTCCCTCCTCCCGCAGCGCTTAGCGAAGCCCTGTTGGAATCCCGCTACTTCCACCACCACGCCGTCATGCTGCTGGATCTCCATCAACCTCTCCTCCCCCTTGCTGGATCAAGAAGGAGGAGACATCGCTGCTCCGTACGTGTGTTGAACGCGGAGGTGCCGTCCGTTCGGCGCTAGGATCATCGGTGATTTGGATCACGACGAGTACGACTCCATCAACCCTGTTCTCTTGAATGCTTCCACGCGCGATCTACAAGGGTATGTAGATCCACTCCTCCCTTGTTGCTAGATGACTCCATAGATTGATCTTGGTGACACGTAGGAAAATTTTGAATTATTGCTACGTTCCCTAACAGTGGCATCATGAGCTAGGTCTATGCGTAGTTTCTATGCACGAGTAGAACACAAAGTAGTTGTGGGCGTTGATTTTGTTCAATATGCTTACCATTACTAGTCCAATCTTGATTCGGCGGCATTGTGGGATGAACCGGCCCGGACCGACCTTACACGTACTCTTACGTGAGACTGGTTCCACCGACTGACATGCACTAGTTGCATAAGGTGGCTAGCGGGTGTCTGTCTCTCCCACTTTAGTCGGATCGAATTCGATGAAAAGGGTCCTTATGAAGGGTAAATAGCAATTGGCATATCATGTTGTGGTTTTTGCGTAGGTAAAAACGTTCTTGCTAGAAACCCATAGCAGCCACGTAAAACATGCAAACAACAATTAGAGGACGTCTAACTTGTTTTTGCAGGGTATGCTATGTGATGTGATATGGCCAAAAGGATGTGATGAATGATATATGTGATGTATGAGATTGATCATGTTCTTGTAATAGGAATCACGACTTGCATGTCGATGAGTATGACAACCGGCAGGAGCCATAGGAGTTGTCTTAATTTATTTATGACCTGCGTGTCAACATAAACGTCATGTAATTACTTTACTTTATTGCTAACCGTTAGCTGTAGAAGTAGAAGTAATAGTTGGCGAGACAACTTCATGAAGACACGATGATGGAGATCATGATGATGGAGATCATGGTGTCATGCCGGTGACAAGATGATCATGGAGCCCCAAGATGGAGATCAAAGGAGCTATATGATATTGGCCATATCATGTCACTATTATTTGATTGCATGTGATGTTTATCATGTTTATGCATCTTGTTTACTTAGAACGACGGTAGTAAATAAGATGATCCCTCATTAAAATTTCAAGAAAGTGTTCCCCCTAACTATGCACCGTTGCGACAGTTCGTTGTTTCGAAGCACCACGTGATGATCGGGTGTGATAGATTCTAACGTTCACATACAACGGGTGTAAGACAGATTTACACACGCGAAACACTTAGGTTGACTTGACGAGCCTAGCATGTACAGACATGGCCTCGGAACACAAGAGACCAAAAGGTCGAGCATGAGTCGTATGGTAGATACGATCAACATGAAGATGTTCATCGATGATGACTAGTCCGTCTCACGTGATGATCGGACACGGCCTAGTTGACTCGGATCATGTAATCACTTAGATGACTAGAGGGATGTCTATCTGAGTGGGAGTTCATAAGATGAACTTAATTATCCTGAACATAGTCAAAAGGTCTTCGCAAATTATGTCGTGGCTCACATTTCTGTTCTACTGTTTAGATATGTTCCTAGAGAAAATTTACTTGAAAGTTGATAGTAGTAATTATGCGGACTAGGTCCGTAAACTGAGGTTTGTCCTCATTGCTTCATAGAAGGCTTATGTCCTTAATGCACCGCTCAGTGTGCTGAACCTCGAACTTTGTCTATGGATGTTGCGAACATCTGACATACACATTTTGATAACTACGTGATAGTTCAGTTAAACGGCTTAGAGTTGAGGCACCGAAGACGTTTTGAAACGTCACGAAACATATTATTTCGAGGGCTGAAATTGGGATTTCAGGCTTGTGCCCACGTCAAGAGGTATAAGACCTCCGACGATTTTCTTAGCCTGCAAACTAAGGGAGAAAAGTTCAATTGTTGAACTTGTGCTCAGATTGTCTGAGTACAACAATCGCTTGAATCGAGTGGGAGTTGATCTTCCAGATGAAATAGTGATGGTTCTCCAAAGTCATTACCACCAAGCTGCTTGAGCTTCGTGATGAACTATAATATATCAGGGACATATATGATGATCCTTGAGATATTCGCGATGTTTGACACCGCAAAAGTAGAGATCAAGAAGGAGCATCAATTGTTGATGGTTGGTGAAACCACTAGTTTCAAGAAGGGCAAGGGCAAAAAGGGATGCTTCATGAAACGGCAAATCAGCTGCTGCTCTAGTGAAGAAACCCAAGGTTGAACCCAAACCCGAGACTAAGTGCTTCTGTAATAAAGGGAACAGCCACTGGAGCAGAATTACCCTAGATACTTGGTAGATAAGAAGGCTGGCAAGGTCGACAGAAGTATATTGGATGTATTATGTTAATGTGTACTTTACTAGTACTCCTAGTAGCACCAGGGTATTAGATACCGGTTCGGTTGCTAAGTGTTAGTAAGTCGAAATAAAAGCTACGGAATAAACGGAGACTAGCTAAAGGTGAGATGACGATATGTGTTGGAAGTATTTCCAAGGTTGATCAAATATCGTACTCTCCCTCTACCATCGAGATTGGTGTTTGCGTTGAGCATAGACATGATTGGATTATGTCTATCGCAATACAGTTATTCATTTAAGGAGAATAATGGTTACTCTGTTTATTTGAATAATACCTTCAATGGTCTTACACCTGAAATGAATGGTTTATTGAATCTCGATCGTAGTGATACACATGTTCATGCCAAAAGATAGTAATGATAGTACCACCTACTTGTGGCACTGCCACGTAAGTCATATCGGTATAAAACGCATGAAGAAGCTCCATGTTGATGGATCTTTGGGCTCACTTGTTTTGAAAGGTTTGAGACATGCGAACCATGTCTATTGGTGTATATGCATGAAGAAACTCCATGCAAATGGACCGTTTGGACTCACTTGATTTTGAATCACTTGAGACATGCAAATCATACCACATGGGCAAGATGACTGAAAGCCTCGTTTTCAGTAAAATGGAACTAGAAAGCAACTTGTTGGAAGTAATACATTTTGATGTGTGCAATCCAATGAGTGCTGAGACATGTAGTGGATATCGTTATGTTCTTACTTCACAGATGATTTGAGTAGATGTTGAGTATATTTACTTGATGAATCACGAGTCTGAATTATTGAAAGGTTCAAGTAATTTCAGGGTGAAGTTGAAAGATCGTGGTGACAAGAGGATAAAATATCTATGATATGATCATAGAGATGAATATCTAAATTACGAGTTTGGCACAGAATTAAGACATTGTGGAAATTGTTTCACAACTAATACAGCCTGGAACACCATAGTGTGATGGTGTGTCCGAACATCATAACTGCACCCTATTGGATATGATGCATACCATGATGTCTCTTATCGAATTACCACGATAGTTTATGGGTTAGGCATTAAAGACAACCACATTCACTTTAAATAGGGCACCACGAAATTCCTATGAGATGACACCATATGAACTATGGTTTAGAGAAACCTAAGCTGTCATTTCTTAGAAGTTTGGGGCTGCGACGCTTATGTGGAAAAGTTTTAGGCTGATAAGCTCGAACCCAAAGCGGATAAATGCATCTTCATAGGACACCCAAAACAGTTGGGTATACCTCCTGTCTCAGATCCGAAAGCCATAGGGGATTGTTTCTAGAATCGGGTCCTTTCCCGAGGAAAAGTTTCTCTCGAAAGAATTGAGTGGGAGGATGGTGGAGACTTGATGAGGTTATTGAACCGTCTCTTCAACTAGTGTGTGACAGGGCACAGGAGTTGTTCCTGTGGCACCTACACCAATTGAAGTGGAAGCTTATGATAGTGATCATGAAACTTCAGATCAAGTCACTACCAAACCTCGTGGGATGACAAGGATGCATACTACTTCAGAGTGGTACGTAATCCTGTCTTGGAAGTCATGTTGCTAGACAACAATGAACCTACGAGCTATAGAGAAGCGATGGTGGGCCCGGATTCCGATAAATGGCTCGAGGCCATAAAATCTGAGAGAGGATCCATGTATGAAAACAAAGTGTAGACTTTGGCAGAACGGCTCGATGGTCGTAATGCTATTGAGTACAGATGGATTTTAAAAGGAAGACGGACAATGATGGTAGGTATCACCATTAAGAAAGCTCAACTTGTCGTTAAGATATTTTCCGACAAGTTCAAGGAGTTGACTGCGATGAGACTTTCTCACTCGTAGCGATGCTAAGAGTCTATTGGAATTATATTAGCGATTACTGCATTATTTATGAAATCTTGCAGATAGGATGTCAAAACATTGTTTCCTCGACGATTTTCTTGAGGAAAGGTTGTATGTGATACAACCGGAAGGTTTTGTCAATCCTGAAAGATGCTAATAAGTATGCAAAGCTCTAGCAATCCTTCTAAGGACTGGAGTAAGCATCTCGGAGTTGGAATGTATGCTTTGATAAGATGATCAAAGTTTTGGGTTTATACAAAGTTTGTGAGAAACTTGTATTTCCAAAGAAGTGAGTGGGAGCACTATAAAATTTCTGATAGATATATGTTGACATATTGTTGATCAGAAATGACGTAGAATTTCTGGAAAGCATATAGGGTTATTTGGAAAGTATTTTTCAATGGAAAGCCTGGATTAAGCTACTTGAACATTGAGCATCAAGATCTATAAGGATAGATCAAAATTCTTAATGGTACTTTCAAATGAGCACATACCTTGACATGATCTTGAAGGTGTTCAAGATGGATCAGTCAAAGAAGGAGTTCTTGCCTGAGTTGTAAGGTATGAAGTTAAGACTTAAAGCTCGACCACGGCAGAAGAAAGAGGAAGGACGAAGGTCGTCCCCTATGCTTTTATCATAGGCTCTCTACAGTATGCTATGTTGTGTACCGCACCTGAAGTTTGCCTTGCCATGAGTCAGTCAAGGGGTACAAGAGTGATCCAAAAATGGATCACAAGACAGCGGTCAAAGTTATCCTTAGTAACTAGTGGACTAAGGAATTTTCGCGATTATGGAGGTGGTAAAAGAGTTCGTCGTAAAGGGTTACGCCGATGCAAACTTTGACACTAATCCAGATTATTCTGAGTAGTAAACTGGATTCGTATAGTAGAACAGTTGTTTGGAATAGCTCCAAATAGAACGTGGTAGCTGCATCTAGGAGATGACATAGAGATTTGTAAAGCACACACGGATCTAAAAGGTTCAGATCCGTTGACTATAACATCTCTCACAAGCATAACATGATCAAACCTAGAACTCATTGAGTGTTAATCACATGGTAATGTGAACTAGATTATTGACTCTAGTAAACTCTTTGGGTGTTAGTCACATGGGGATGTGACTTTGAGTGTTAATCACATATCGATGTGAACTGGATTATTGACTCTAGTGCAAGTGGGAGACTGTTGGAAATATGCCCTAGAGGCAATAATAAATTGATTATTATTATTATATTTCCTTGTTCATGATAATCGTTTATTATCCATGCTAGAATTGTATTGATAGGAAACTCAGATACATGTGTGGATACATAGACAACACCATGTCCCTAGTAAGCCTCTAGTTGACTAGCTCGTTGATCAATAGATGGTTACGGTTTCCTGACCATGGACATTGGATGTCGTTGATAACGGGATCACATCATTGGGAGAATGATGTGATGGACAAGACCCAATCCTAAGCCTAGCACAAAGATCGTGTAGTTCGTATGCTAAAGCTTTTCTAATGTCAAGTATCATTTCCTTAGACCATGAGATTGTGCAACTCCCGGATACCGTAGGAATACTTTGGGTGTGCCAAACGTCACAACGTAACTGGGTGGCTATAAAGGTACACTACAGGTATCTCCGAAAGTGTCTGTTGGGTTGGCACGAATCGAGACTGGGATTTGTCACTCTGTGTAAACAGAGAAGTATCTCTGGGCCCACTCAGTAGGACATCATCATAATGTGCACAATGTGATCAAGGAGTTTATCACGGGATGATGTGTTACGGAACGAGTAAAGAGACTTGCCGGTAACGAGATTGAAGAAGGTATCGGGATACTGACGATCGAATCTCGGGCAAGTATCGTACCACTAGACAAAGGGAATTGTATACGGGATTGATTAAGTCCTTGACATCGTGGTTCATCCGATGAGATCATCGTGGAACATGTGGGAGCCAACATGGGTATCCAGATCCCGCTGTTGGTTATTGACCGGAGAGTCATCTCGGTCATGTCTGCATGTCTCCCGAACCCGTAGGGTCTACACATTTAAGGTTCGGTGACGCTAGGGTTATAGAGATATTAGTATGCGGTAACCCGAAAGTTGTTTGGAGTCCCGGATGAGATCCCAGATGTCACGAGGAGTTCTGGAATGGTCCAGAGGTAAAGAATTATATATAGGAAGTGCTATTTCGGCCATCGGGACAAGTTTCGGGGTCACCGGTATTGTACCGGGACCACCGGAAGGGTCCCGGTGGTCCACCGGGTGGGGCCACCTGCCCCGGGGGGGCACATAGGCTGTAGGGCGTGCGCCTTGGCCTATATGGGCCAAGGGCACCAGCCCCAAGAGGCCCATGCGCCAAGAGAAGAGGGAAAGGAAGAGTCCTAAAGGGGGAAGGCACCTCCGAGGTGCCTTGGGGAGGAGGGACTCCTCCCTTGGCCGCACCCTTCCTTGGAGGAAGGGCCAAAGGCTGCGCCCCCCCTCTCCCTTGTCCCTATATATAGTGGGGGGAAGGGAGGGCAACCATACCTAAGCCCTGGCGCCTCCCTCTCCCTCCCATGACACACCTCCCTCCTCCCACAGCGCTTAGCGAAGCCCTATTGGATCCCGCTACTTCCACCACCACGCCGTCGTGCTGCTGGATCTCCATCAACCTCTCCTCCCCCCTTGCTGGATCAAGAAGGAGGAGACGTCGCTGCTCCGTACGTGTGTTGAACGCGGAGGTGCCGTTCGTTCGGCGCTAGGATCATCGGTGATTTGGATCACGACGAGTACGACTCCATCAACCCCGTTCTCTTGAACGCTTCCGCGCGCGATCTACAAGGGTATGTAGATCCACTCCTCCCTTGTTGCTAGATGACTCCATAGATTGATCTTGGTGACACGTGGGAAAATTTTGAATTATTGCTACGTTCCCTAACAAATTCCTGCTCGTCCTCGAGTAGGTAAATGATAAAAAGAGAATTTTTGATGCGGAGTGATACTTTGGCATAATTTCAATGTAAATCTTCTTAATCATGGTATGAATATTCAGATCCGAAAGGTTCAAGACAAAAGTTCATATTGACATAAAAATGATAATACTTCAAGCATACTATTCAAACAATTATGTCATCTCAAAATAACATGGCCAAAGGAAGTTCATCCCTACAAAATCATATAGTTAGGCTATGCTTCATTTTCGTCACACAAAGATGTTCCCAACTTCTATACCCCCGATGACAAGCCAAGCAGTTGTTTCATACTCAAATAATCTCAAAAATTTTCAACCTTCACGCAATACATGAGCGCGAGCCATGGACATAGCACTATGGGTGGTATAGAATATGATGATGGGGATTGTGTGGAGAAGACAAAAAAGGAGAAAGTCTCACATCAACGAGGATAATCAATGAGCTATGGAGATGCCCATCAATTGATGTTAATGCAAGGAGTAGGGATTGCCATGCAACGGATGCACTAGAGCTAAGAATGCTCTACAAAAGAAAACTAGTGGGTCCGCATCCAACTTGCTTGCTCATGAAGACCTAGGGCATTTTGAGGAAGCCCATCGTTGGAATATACAAGCCAAGTTCTATAATGAAAAATTCCCACTAGTATGAACAAGACAAATTATGAGACTCACTATATGAAAATCATGGTGCTACTTTGAAGCACAATATATGAGACTCACTACATGAAGAACAAGGTGCTACTTTGAAGCACAAGTGTGGAAAAAGAGATAGTAGAATTGCCCTTTTTATTTTATCCTTCTTTTTTTGGGGGCCTTTCTTTTTATCTTTTTGGCCTTTCTCCTTTTTTTGATTGGGAAATGCTCTAATAATGATGATCATCACACTTCTATTGATTACAACATAATGGTTACAACTCGATACTAGAACAAGATATGACTCTATATGAATGCCTCCGACGGTGTACCGGGATGGTGCAATGAATCAAGAGTGGCATGTATGAAAAATAATGCATGGTGGCTTTGCCACAAATACGATGTCAACTACACGATCATGCAATGGCAATATGACAAAAGTAAAGCATGTCATGATGATGATGATGATGATGGAAGTTGCATGGCAATATATCTCGGAATGGCTATGGAAATGCCATGATAGGTAGGTATGGTGGCTGTTTTGAGGAAGATATAGAGAGGTTTATGTGTGAAAGAGCGTATCATATCACGGGGTTTGGATGCACCGGCGAAGTTTGCACCAACTCTCAATGTGAGAAAGGGCAATGCACGGTACCGAAGAGGCTAGCCAATGGCGGAAAGGTAAAAGTGCGTATAATCCATGGACTCAACATTAGTCAAAAGAACTCATATACTTATTGCAAAAATTTAGAAGTCATCAAAAATCAAGTACTACGCGCATGCTCCTAGGGGGATAGATTGGTAGGAAAAGACCATCGCTCGTCCCCGACCGCCACTCATAAGGATGCACAAGCCAGGTACACTTCATGCTTCAAATTTTGTTACACAACTTTAACCATACGTGCATGCTACGGGACTTGCTAACTTCAACACAAGTATTTCTCAAATTCACAACTACTCAACTAGCACGACTATGATATTATCACCTCCATATCTCAAAACAATTATCAAGCATCAAACTTATCTTAGTATTCCACCCACTAAAAAGAAAGTTTCACATATCTTGAATACCAAGTATATTAACATTAAGAAAATTACCATGCTATTAACGACTCTCAAAATAATCTAAGTGAAGCATGAGAGATCAAGTTTCTTTAAAACAAACCACCACCGTGCTCTAAAATATCTAAGTGAAGCACTAGAGCAAAAATTATCACGCTCAAAAAGATATAAGTGAAGCACATAGAGTAAACTATCAAGCTCAAAAGATATAAGTGAAGCACATAGAGTATTCTAACAAATTTCAATTCATACATGGCTCTCTCAAAAGGTGTGTACAGCAAGGATGATTGTGGTAGACTAACAAGCAAAGACACAAATAATACAAGACGCTCCAAGCAAAACACATATCATGTGGTGAATAAAAATATAGCTCCAAGTAAATTACCGATGGAAGTGGACGATGGAAGTGGACGAAAGAGGGGATGCCTTCCGGGGCATCCCCAAGCTTTGACTTTTTGGTGTCCTTGAATTATCTTGGGGGTGCCATGGGCATCCCCAAGCTTAGGCTCTTGCCACTCCTTGTTCCATAATCCATCAAAAGAATTCACCCAAAACTTGAGAACTTCACAATACAAAACTCAATAGAAATCTCGTGAGCTCCGTTACAGAAAGAAAACAAAAGACTACTTTAAGGTACTGTAGTGAACTTGTTATTTATTTGTATTGGTGTTAAACCTACTGTATTCCAACTTCTCTATGGTTTATAAACTATTTTACTAGCCATAGATTCATCAAAATAAGCAAACAACACACGCAAAACAGAATCTGTCAAAAACAGAACAGTCTGTAGTAATCTGTTACTAACGCAAACTTCTGGAACCCAAAAAATTCTACCAAAATTAGAAGACCTGGGAAATATGTTTAGTGATCAGCAGCAATTGGAATCACTATTTTATCACGTTCTGGTGATTTTTGACAATTCGGGCACTGAGCGCAAAGATTCTGGAAATTACAGCAAGATCAAATAACTATCTTTCAAGAAGATCTAATAGGTTTAACTTGGCACAAACACTAATTAAAAGATAAAACCACATCTAAACAGAATCTAGATGGATTATTTATTCCTAAACAGAACCAAAAACAAAAAACACAAAATAAAATTGGGTTTCCTCCCAACAAGCGCTATCGTTTAACGCCCCTAGCTAGGCATAAAAGCAAGGATAGATCTAGGTATTGCCATCTTTGGTAGGCAATCCATAAGTGGCTCTCATGATAGATTCATATGGTAATTTTATTTTCTTTCTAGGAAAGTGTTCCATGCCCTTCTTTCAGGGAAATTGGAATTTAATATTCCCTTCCTTCATATCAATAATTGCACCAATCAGTCTAAGGAAAGGTCTACCAAGAATAATAGGACATGAAGGATTGCAATCTATATCAAGAACGATAAAATATACGGGCACATAATTCCTATTTGCAACAATAAGAACATCATTAATTCTTCCCATAGGCTTTTTAATAGTGGAATCCGCAAGATGCAAGTTTAGAGAGCAATCATCAAAGTCACGGAAATCTAACAAATCACACAAAGCTTTGGGGATAGTAGAGACACTAGCACCCAAATCACACAAAGCATAAAACTCGTAATTTTTAATTTTAATCTTAATTGTAGGTTCCCACTCATCATGGAGTTTTCTAGGGATAGAAACTTTCAACTCAAGCTTTTCTTCATAAGATTGCATTAAGGCGTCAACAATGTGTTCGGTAAAGGCCTTATTTCGACTATAAGCATGAGGAGAATTTAACACGGATTGCAACAAGGAAATACAATCAATTAAAGAACAATTTTCATAGTTAAATTCCTTGAGATCCAAAATAGTGGGTTTAGCAATATCTAGATTTTTATTTCTTTCAATCCCTTTTTTATCAATTTCATCATCAGGATCTAAAAACTCAGAATTCTTAGAACGCCTTCTAGGTAAGGGAAGATCATAATCAGATTCATCAAGATTCACATTGCAAAACAAAGATTTAATAGGGGACACATCAATAACTTTCAGATCTTCATCTTGATTTTCATAGGATTTAGAAGAACACGCTTTAATAAAGGCATCTTTGTAAGCACGCATCCTAGCGGTTCTTTCTTTGCACTCATCAATGGAAATTCTCATGGCTTTGAGAGACTCATTGATATCATGCTTAGGAGGAATAGATCTAAGCTTTAAAGAATCAACCTCAAGAGAAATTCTATCAACGTTCCTAGCCAAATCATCAACTTTAAGCAATTTCTCTTCAAGCAAAGCATTGAAATTCTTTTGCGAATTCATAAATTCTTTAACACTACTCTCAAATTCAGAGGGCATCTTATTAAAATTTCCATAAGAGTTGTTGTAGGAATTTCCATAATTATTAGAAGGATTACTAGGATAAGGCCTAGAATTAAAATTCCCTCTATACGCGTTGTTACCAAAACTATTCCTACCAACAAAATTCACATCCATAGATTCATTATTATTCTCAAGCAAAGTAGATAAAGGCATATTATTGGGATCAGAAGAAACACTCTTAACAAATAAATTCCTAAGTTCATCCATCTTTTCACTCAAAACATTGATTTCTTCTATAGCATGCACTTTTTTATTAGTAGATCTTTCAGTATGCCATTGAGAATAATTGACCATAATATTATCTAGGAGTTTAGTAGCATCTCCTAAAGTGATTTCCATAAAAGTGCCTCCCGCGACCGAATCTAAAAGATTTCTAGAAGCAAAATTCAATCCAGCATAATTTTTTTGTATAATCATCCATAAGTTCAAACCATGAGTAGGACAATTACATAGCATTAATTTCATTCTCTCCCAAGCTTGTGCAACATGTTCATGATCAAGTTGCTTAAAATTCATAATATCGTTCCTAAGAGAGATAATCTTAGCGGGAGGAAAATACTTAGAGATAAAAGCATCTTTGCACTTGTTCCAAGAATCAATACTATTTTTAGGCAAAGATAAAAACCACGCTTTAGCATGATCTCTAAGCGAAAAAGGAAATAGCTTCAATTTAACAACATCATTATCGACATCCTTTTTCTTTTGCATATCACATAAATCAACAAATCCATTTAGATGAGTAGCGGCATCTTCACTAGGAAGGCCGGCGAATTGATCTTTCATAACAAGATTCAACAAAGCAGTATTGATTTCACAAGATTCAGTATTGGCAAGAGGAGCAATCGGAGTGCTAAGGAAATCATTGTTATTGGTATTGGTGAAGTCACACAATTTGGTAGCATCTTGGGCCATCACAACAAGCAAGCAAACTAACACACGGGCAAACAAAAGGCAAAGGAAAAGAGAGGGAGAATAAAACGGCAAGGGTGAAGTGGGGGAGAGGAAAACGAGAGGCAAATGGCAAATAATGTAATGCGAGAGATAGAGATTGTGATGGGTACTTGGTATGTTGACTTTTGCATAGGCTTCCCTGGAAACGGCGCCAGAAATGGCTCGTTGACGGGAGAGTAAATCTTGACTTGACTTGGCGTAGGCCTCCCAGGCAACGGCGCCAGGAATCCTTCTTGCTACGTCTCGAGCTAGCGTTGGTTTTCCCCGAAGAGGAGGGGGTGATGCAGCACGGTAGCGTAAGTATTTCCCTCAGTTTTTGAATACCAAGGTATCAATCCAGTAGGAGGTCATGCGCAAGTCCCCCGTACCTGCACAAAACGGTAGCAACTCGCAACCAACGCTTAGGGGTTGTCAATCCCTTCACGGTCACTTACGAGAGTGAGATCTAATAGAGATAATATTTTTGGTATTTTTGGTATAAAGATGCAAAGTGAAAAGTAAAAGCAAAACAAGTAAAATAAAGTAATGGAGATTGATATGATGAGAATAGACCCGGGGGCCATAGGTTTCACTAATGGCTTCTCTCAAGAGCATAGATATTCTACGGTGGGTGAACAAATTACTGTTGAGCAATTGATAGAATTGAGCATAGTTATGAGGTTATCTAGGTATGATCATGTATATAGGCATCACGTCTGTGACAAGTAGACCGACTCCTGCCTGCATCTACTACTATTACTCCACTCATCGACCGCTATCCAGCATGCATCTAGAGTATTAAGTTAAAAACAGAGTAACGCCTTAAGCAAGATGACATGATGTAGAGGAATAAATTCACGCAATATGATAAATACCCCATCTTGTTATCCTCGATGGCAACAATACAATACATGCCTTGCAACTCTTTCTGTCACTGAGTAAGGACACCGCAAGATTGAACCCAAAGCTAAGCACTTCTCCCATTGCAAGAACTACCAATCTAGTTGGCCAAACCAAACGGATAATTCGAAGAGACTTGCAAAGATAACTCAATCCTACATACAAGAATTCAGAGAAGATTCAAATATTATTCATAGATAAGTTGGATCATAAACCCACAATTCATCGATCTCAACAAACACACCGCAAAAAGAAGATTACATCGAATAGATCTCCACGAGAGAGGGGGAGAACATTGTATTGAGATCCAAAAATAGAGAAGAAGCCATATAGCTACTAGCTATGGACACGAAGGTCTGAAGTAAACTACTCACACTTCATCGGAAGGGCTATGGTGTTGATGTAGAAGCCCTCCGTGATGGATGCCCTCTCCGGCGGAGCTCCGGAACAGGCCCCAAGATGGGATCTCGTGGATACAGGAAGTTGCGGCGGTGCAATTAGGTTTTTGGCTCCGTCTCTGGTCTAATGGGGGTACGTAGGTATATATAGGAGGAAGGAGCACGTCGGTGGAGCTCTGAGGGGCCCACGAGGCAGGGGGCGCGCCCAGGGGGGCGCCCTCCACCCTCGTGACCTCCCCGGAAACTTCTTGGAGTAGGGTCCAAGTCTCCTGGATCACGTTCAGTGAGAAGATCACGTTCCCGAAGGTTTCATTCCGTTTGGACTCCGTTTGATATTCTGTTTCCTCGAAATACTAGAATAGGCAAAACAGCAATTCTGGGTTGGGCCTCCGGTTAATAGGTTAGTCCCAAAAATAATATAAAAGTGGAAAATAAAGCCCAATATAGTCCAAAACAATAGATAAAGTAGCATGGAGCAATCAAAAATTATAGATACATTGGAGACATATCAATCATCCAAAGAGAGCAAGCAACTAAGCTTGGGGATGCCCCGAGTGGCATCCCCTCTTTCTTCTAACGACCATCAAGATTTTACTCGAAGCTATATTTTTATTCGTCACATACTATGTGTTTTACTTGGAGCGTCTTGTATGATATGAGTCTTTGCATGTTTTATTTTGTGTTTTAAGGCATGATTCCTTGCTGGACACACCTATTTGAGAGAGCCAAAATTATGCCATGATTTGTTAGAATTGGTCTCTATGCTTCACTTAAAAATTTTATGAGCTATGGATTTGCTCTAGTGCTTCACTTATATCTTTTTGAGCACGGTGTGCTTTAGTATTTTTGAAGAAATTCTCTCTTGCTTCACTTAGATTTATTTGATAGTTAGTAAACATTTCAAGAAATTCTCTCTTGCTTCACTTAAATTAATTTGAGAGGAAGAAATTTTATGCTCATGATCTTCACTTATATTTGTTTGAGCTTGTCAAAAGCAACACATGAAAATTAGTTCCAAAGTGTCAGATATCGAAGAAGGATATAATAAAAACTTCCATGAAGATCATTGGACAAAATAAACTTGATTCTTAGTAATATTTTTGAGATATGATGATGTGATATGTGAGTCCTGTTGATGAGTAATTATGCTTTAGTGAGAATATTGGTGTTAAGGTTTGTGATTCCCTATGCAAGCACAGAAGTCAATAATTTTGCAATGAAATTATATCCTACTTGTGGTGCATTATTCGGTGTTAATTATGCTTAATGCTCGCTTATAAGATTATTTGTTTCTTGGTTGGTTGCTTCTCAATCTTTTCCTAGCCTTCATTTTGCACTAAGTATGATCACTACTTGTGCATCCAAAATCCTTTAAACCAGTTTTGCCATATGAGTCCACTATACCTACCTATATGCAGTATGCTTTTGCCATTCTAAGCAAATTTGTATGTGCCATCTCTAATATTCAAAAAAAATTTCTCTTTTGTGTGCTCGTACCGCTCGCGAGGTGTTGAGTGATATGTCTCCAACGTATCTATAATTTTTGATTGCTCCATGCTATATTATCTACTGTTTTGGACTATATTGGGCTTTATTTTCCACTTTTATATTATTTTTGGGACTAACCTATTAACCGGAGGCCCAGCCCAGAATTGTTGTTTTTTTGCCTATTTCAGTGTTTCGAAGAAACGAAATATCAAACGGAGTCCAAACGGAATGAAACCTTCGGGAACAAGTTTTTCTCACCGAACATGATCCAGGAGACTTGGACCCTACACCAAGGCATCGGAGAGGCGGTCACGAGGGTGGGGGGCGCCCTCCCTAGGGCGCGCCCCCTGCCTCGTGGGCCCCTCGATGCTCCACCGACGTACATCTTCCTCCTATATATACATACGTACCCCCAAACGACCAGATGCGGAGCCAAAAACCTAATTCCACCACCGAAACTTTCTGTATCCACGAGATCCCATCTTGGGGTCTGTACCGGAGCTCCGCCGGAAGAGGGCCGTCATCCCGGAGGGCTTCTACATCATCCCAGCCCCTCCGATGAAGTGTGAGCATTTTACCTCAGACCTTCGGGTCCATAGTTATTAGCTAGATGGCTTCTTCTCTCTCTTTGAATCTCAATACAAAGTTCTCCCCCTCTCTTGTGGAGATCTATTCGATGTAATCTTCTTTTTGCGGTGTGTTTGTTGAGACCGATGAATTGTGGGTTTATGATCAAGTCTATCTATGAATAATATTTGAATCTTCTCTGAATTCTTTTATGTATGATTGGTTATCTTTGCAAGTCTCTTCGAATTATCCGTTTGGTTTGGCCAACTAAATTGGTAGTTCTTTCCATGGGAGAAGTGCTTAGCTTTGGGTTCGATCTTGCGGTGTCCTTTCCCAGTGACAGAAGGGGCAGCAAGGCACGAATTGCATCGTTGCCATCGAGGATAACAAGATGGGGTTTATTTCATATTGCATGAATTTATCTCTCTACATCATGTCATCTTGCTTAAGGGGTTACTCTATTTTTAACTTAATACTCTAGATGCATGCTGGAGAGCGGTCGATGAGTGGAGTAATATTAGTAGATGCAGAATCGTTTCGGTCTACTTGTCACAAACGTGATGCCTATATACATGATCATGCCTAGATATTCTCATAACTATGCTCAATTCTGTCAATTGCTCAACACTAATTTGTTCACCCACCGTAGAATACTTATGCTCTTGAGAGAAGCCACTAGTGAAACCTATGGCCCCCGGGTCTATTCTCATCATATCAATCTCCATCACTTTAATCTTGCTTTGCTTTTTTACTTTGCTTTTACTTTTTACTTTGCATATTTATACCAAAAATACCAAAAATATTATATCTATCAGATCTCTCTCTCGTAAGTGTCTGTGAAGGGATTGACAACCCCTAATCGCGTTGGTTGCGAGTAGCTATCGTTTTGTGCAGGTACGAGGGGCTTGAGCGTGGCCTCCTACTGGATTGATACCTTGGTTCTCAAAAACTGAGGGAAATACTTACGCTACTCTGCTACATCATCCCTTCCTCTTCGGGGAAAACCAACGCAAGCTCAAGACGTAGCAAGAAGGATTTCTGGTGCCGTTGCCGGGGAGTCTACGCAAAAAGTCAACATACCAAGTACCCATCACATTCCCTATCTCTCGCATTACATTATTTGCCATTTGCCTCTCGTGTTCCTCTGCCCCACTTCACCCTTGCCGTTTTATTCGCCCCCTCTCTCTCTATCCTCCCTCTCTATTTGCCTCTTTTGCCCGTTTGCTCTTGTTTGCTCGTGTGTTAGATTGCTTGTTTGTCGCGATGGCTCAACCGAGATTTGGTGATCTCCACCTCAAAAGGTTAGAGGAGATCGAAACCAATGTTAGGAAGTTTATGGTTTTGCAATTTAAGCATAGTAATTTCTTTAGAAACGAGCTTAAGGAACAAAAAAGTTTTATCAGTTATATGAATAAAGATCTAGATGATATGTCTAAAGAATTTGATGGTATAAGATCCCAAATTGCTCATCTAGAAAAGATGACTGCTGAAATTTCGGATATGCAAGCTACCTTAGTCAATAAGATGGCCGCTAAACCGAATGCCTATGAAAATTAAGATGAAGATCTAAAAGTTATTGATGTGTCTCCTATTAAATCTTTGTTTTGCAATATGAATCTTGATGAAACCGAATATGATCTTCCTTTACCTAGAAGGCGTTCTAAAAATTCAGAGTATTTAGATCTTAATGATGAAATTGATGAAAGTGGGATTGAAAGAAATAAAAAATCTAGATGTTGCTAAACCCACTATATTGTATTTCAAGGAATTTAATTATGCAATTTTCTCTTTAATTGATTGTATTTCCTTGTTGCAAACCGTGTTAAATTCTCCTCATGCTTATAGTCGAAATAAGGCCTTTACCGAACACATTGTTGACGCCTTAATGCAATCTTATGAAGAAAAGCTTGAGTTGAAAGTTTCTATCCCTAGAAAACTCTATGATGAGTGGGACCAACTATTAAAATTAAAATTAAATATCATGAGTTTTATGCTTTGTGTGATTTGGGTGCTAGTGTCTCCACTATTCCCAAAACTTTGTGTGATTTACTAGATTTCTGCGATTTTGATGATTGCTCTCTAAACTTGCATCTCGCGGATTCTACTATTAAGAAACCTATGGGAAGGATTAATGATGTTCTTATTGTTGCAAATAGGAATTATGTGCCCGTAGATTTCATTGTTCTTGATATAGATTGCAATCCTTCTTGCCCTATTATTCTTGGTAGACCTTTCCTTAGAACGGTTGGTGGGATTATTGATATGAAGGAAGGGAATATTAGATTTCAATTTCCATTAAAAAAGGGCATGGAACACTTTCCAAGAAAGAAAATAAAATTGCCATATGAAACTATCATGAGAGCCACTTATGGATTGCCTACCAAAGATGGCAATACTTAGATCTATCCTCGCTTTTATGACTAGCTAGGGGCGTGAAACGATAGCGCTTGTTGGGAGGCAACCCAATTTTATTTTTATTCTTTGCTTTTTGATCCTGTTTAGTAATAAATAAATTATTTAGCCTATTTTTCAGTTGTGTTTTTTGTGTTTAATTAGTGTTTGTGCCAAGTAGAACCGTTGGGAAGACTTGGGGAAAGTCTTGTTGAACTTGCTGTAAAAAACAGAAACTTTAGCGCTCACAAGAACTAATGTCATTTTTATTTGAAGAGTGATATTTAGTTAATTATTTTTGCATATGATTAATAGATAAATTCCTCACGTCCAGCAATTTATTTTAGAATTTTTGGGGTTCCAGATCTTGCACTAGCTACAGATTACTACAAACTGTTCTGTTTTTGACAGATTCTGTTTTTTCGTGTGTTGTTTGCTTATTTTGATGAATCTATGGCTAGTAAAATAGTTTATAATCCATAGAGAAGTTGGAATACAGTAGGTTTAACACCAATATAAATAAATAATGAGTTCATTACAGTACCTTGAAGTGGTCTTTTGTTTTCTTTCGCTAACGGAGCTCACGAGTTTTCTATTTTGAGTTTTGTGTTGTGAAGTTTTCAAGTTTTGGGTGAATTCTTTTGATGGATTATGGAACAAGGAGTGTCAAGAGCCTAAGCTTGGTGATGCCCATGGCACCCCCAAGATAATACAAGGACACCAAAAAGTCAAAGCTTGGGGATGCCCCGGAAGGCATCCCCTCTTTCGTCCACTTCCATCGGTAATTTACTTGGAGCTATATTTTTATTCACCAACATGATATGTGTTTTGCTTGGAGCGTCTTGTATTATTTGTGTCTTTGTGTCTTAGTATGCCACAATCATACTTGCTATAAACAGCTTTTGAGAGAGCCATACATGAATTAAAATTTGATAGAATACTCTATGTGCTTCACTTATATCTTTTGAGCTATGTAGTTTTGCTCTATGTGCTTCACTTATATCTTTTGAGCTATGTAGTTTTGCTCTATGTGCTTCACTTATATCTTTTGAGCTATGTAGTTTTGCTCTATTTGCTTCACTTATATCTTTTGAGCTATGTAGTTTTGCTCTATGTGCTTCACTTATATCTTTTGAGCTTTGTAGTTTTGCTCTATGTGCTTCACTTATATCTTTTGAGCTATGTAGTTTTGCTCTATGTGCTTCACTTATATCTTTTGAGCTATGTAGTTTTGCTCTATGTGCTTCACTTATATCTTTTGAGCTATGTAGTTTTGCTCTATGTGCTTCACTTATATCTTTTGAGCTATGTAGTTTTGCTCTATTTGCTTCACTTATATCTTTTGAGCTATGTAGTTTTGCTCTATGTGCTTCACTTATATCTTTTGAGCGTTATAATTT
This sequence comes from Triticum urartu, assembly GCF_003073215.2. NCBI lineage: Eukaryota > Viridiplantae > Streptophyta > Magnoliopsida > Poales > Poaceae > Triticum > Triticum urartu. The sequence continues at coordinate 206,255,024 of NC_053027.1, read as the reverse complement.
TGCTCTATGTGCTTCACTTAGATCTTTTAGAGCACGATGGTCGATTTGTTTTAAAGAAACTATTGATCTCTCATGCTTCACTTAAATTATTTTGAGAGTCTCTTAATAGCATGGTAATTTGCTTAATAATAATATGCTTGGTATTCAAGATTTGTGAAACTTTCTTTTGAGTGTGTTGAATACTAAGAAAAGATTGAAGCATGATAATTGTTTTGAGATATGGAGGTGATAATATTAAAGTCATGCTAGTTGAGTAGTTGTGAATTTAAAGAATACTTGTGTTAAAGTTTGTGATTCCCGTAGCATGCACGTATGATGAACCGTTATGTGATGAAGTCGGAGCATGATTTATTTATTGATTGTCTTCCTTATGAGTGGCGGTCGGGGACGAGCGATGGTCTTTTCCTACCAATCTATCCCCCTAGGAGCATGCGCGTAATACTTTGCTTTGATAACTTCTAGATTTTTGCAATAAGTATATGAGTTCTTTATGACTAATGTTGAGTCCATGGATTATACGCACTCTCACCCTTCCACCTTTGCTAGCCTCTCTAATACCGCACACTTTTCGCTGGTATCATACACCTACCATATACCTTCCTCAAAACAGCCACCATACCTACCTATTATGGCATTTCCATAGCCATTACGAGATATAGCCATGCAAATTTCCACCATCTAGTTCATCATGACACATTCATCATTGTCATATTGCTTAGCATGATCATGTAGTTGACATAGTATTTGTGGCAAAGGCACCGTTCATAATTTCTTCATACTTGTCACTCTTGATTCATTGCATATCCCGGTACACCGCCGGAGGCATCCATATAGAATCATACTTTGTTTTAGAATCGAGTTGTAATCATTGAGTTGTAAATAAATAAAAGTGTGATGATCATCATTTAATAGAGCATTGTCCCAAAAAAAGAGAGAAAGGCCAAAGAAAAAAAGAGAAGGCCCAAAAAAAGAGAAAATAAATAAAAAGGGGCAATGCTACTATCCTTTTACCACACTTGTGCTTCAAAGTAGCACCATCATCTTCATAGTAGAGAGTCTCTCATGTTATCACTTTCATATACTAGTGGGAATTTTACATTATAGAACTTGGCTTGTATATTCCAATGATGGGCCTCCTCAAGTGCCCTAGGTCTTCGTGAGCAAGCAAGTTGGATGCACACCCACTAGTTTCTTTTGTTGAGCTTTCATACATTTATAGCTCTAGTGAATCCATTGCATGGCAATCCCTACTCACTCACATTGATATCTATTGATGGGCATCTCGATAGCCCGTTGATACGCCTAGCTGATGTGAGACTATCTTCCCCTCCTTTTTGTCTTCTCCACAACCACCATTCTATTCCACCTATAGTGCTATATGCATGGCTCACACTCATGTATTGCGTGAAGATTGAAAAAGTTTTGAAAAAGTTAGAGTATGAAACAATTGCTTGGCTTGTCATCGGGGTTGTGCATGATTTAAATATTTCGTGTGGTGAAGATAGAGCATAGCCAGACTATATGATTTTGTAGGGATAACTTTCTTTGGCCATGTTATTTTGAGAAGACATAATTGCTTTGTTAGTATGCTTGAAATATTATTATTTTTATGTCAATATAAACTTTTGTCTTGAATCTTTCGAATCTGAATATTCATATCACAATTAAGAAGATTTGCATTGAAATTATGCCAAGTAGCACTCCGCATCAAAAATCTCTTTTTATCATTTTCCTACTCGAGGACGAGCAGGAATTAAGCTTGGGGATGCCTGATACGTCTCCAACGTATCTATAATTTTTGATTGCTCCATGCTATATTATCTACTATTTTGGACTATATTTAGCTTTATTTTCCACTTTTATATTATTTTTGGGACTAACCTATTAACTGGAGGCCCAACCCAGAATTGTTGTTTTTTGCCTATTTCAGTGTTTCAAAGAAACGGAATATCAAACGGAGTCCAAACGGAGTGAAACCTTCGGGAACGTGATTTTCTCACCGGACATGATCCAGGAGACTTGGACCCTACGCCAAGGCATCGGAGAGGCGGTCACGAGGGTGGGGGGCGCCCCCCCTAGGGCGTGCCCCCTGCCTCGTGGGCCCCTCGATGCTCCACCGACATACTTCTTCCTCCTATATATACATACGTACCCCCAAACGACCAGATACGGAGCCAAAAACCTAATTCCACCGCCGCAACTTTCTGTATCCACGAGATCCCATCTTGGGGTCTGTTCCGGAGCTCCGCCGGAAGAGGGCCGTCATCCTGAAGTGTGAGTAGTTTATCTCAGACCTTCGGGTCCATAGTTAGTAGCTAGATGGCTTCTTCTCTCTCTTTGAATCTCAATACAAAGTTCTCCCCCTCTCTTGTGGAGATCTATTCGATGTAATCTTCTTTTTGCGGTGTGTTTGTTGAGACCAATGAATTGTGGGTTTATGATCAAGTCTATCTATGAATAATATTTTAATATTCTCTGAATTCTTTTATGTATGATTGGTTATCTTTGCAAGTCTCTTTGAATTATCCGTTTGGTTTGGCCAACTAGATTGGTAGTTCTTGCCATGGGAGAAGTGCTTAGCTTTGGGTTCGATCTTGCGGTGTCCTTTCCCAGTGACAGAAGGGGCAGCAAGGCACATATTGCATCATTGCCATCGAGGATAACAAGATGGGGTTTATTTAATATTGCATGAATTTATCTCTCTACATCATGTCATCTTGCTTAAGGCGTTACTCTGTTTTTAGCTTAATACTCTAGATGCATGCTGGATAGCGGTCGATGAGTGGAGTAATAGTAGTAGATGCAGAATCATTTCGGTCTACTTGTCACGGACATGATGCCTATATACATGATCATGCCTAGATATTCTCATAACTATGCTCAATTCTGTCAATTGCTCAACAGTAATTTGTTCACCCACCGTAGAATACTTATGCTCTTGAGAGAAGCCACTAGTGAAACCTATGGCCCCAGGTCTATTCTCATGATATCAATATCCATCACTTTAATATTGCTTTGCTTTTTTACTTTGCTTTTACTTTTTACTTTGCATCTTTATACCAAAAATACCAAAAATATTATATCTATCAGATCTCACTCTCGTAAGTGACCGTGAAGGGATTGACAACTCCTAATCGCATTGATTGCGAGTAGCTATCGTTTTGTGCAGGTACGAGGGACTTGAGCGTGGCCTCCTACTAGATTGATACCTTGGTTCTCAAAAACTAAGGGAAATACTTACGCTACTCTGCTGCATCATCCCTTCCTCTTTGGGGAAAACCAACGCAAGCTCAAGACGTAGCAGTGAGGGGAGGCCAATATTTTCCATGCTAGATGTGTTATTCTCACGATGAGTGTTTATTCACTTGTCATTGCAAGAGAGTAAGGCAAAGGTATTAGGGATGCCCAGTCCCGAAATGAATAATGAATTTACTTTATGTTGTCAAATAATAAATTCCTTGTAAAGTGTTGGTATGGAAGGCACCTGTGGATACGGTTAGCCATGGAAAGTGAAAGTATGGTGGAAAAAGGAATAAGCTTTAATTTCTTTTTGGGAACCGCCTATGATATATCTAGCATGTAAAGTGTTGGGAACTCTAAGTTGTTTTCGTTGGTGGGAAAAGTATGCCTCTCAAAATGTTTTTACCTCTAAATTTCCTCTTTGAGCTCTGGCACCTCTACAAATCCCTACTTCCCTCCGTGATGGGCCTTTCTTTTACTTTATGTAATTTTTATTTTTTGAATTTGACACTCCATCTTTTCCTATAAAGCACCAACTATGGGGCACTATGATCATACTTGAGCATTGGGTGTAGTTAATATGCGAGTGTGTTTCATGAATGGATCAATGATTGAGCATGATGGGCTAGGGATAACTTATTTTAGCGTTGATATTTTGAAAGATTTGGTTGCTTGTTGATATGCTTGACTATTTAAGTTATCATGTCAAAACTAGACTATTGTCAATATAAAAGTCCAAATGTCCATGCTATAAAGAAAAGAATATGAGATGACATGTTAGCCAGCATTCCACATCAAAAATTCTGCTTTTATCATTTACCTACTCAAGGATGAGCAGGAATTAAGCTTGGAGATGCTGATACGTCTCCAACTTATCTATATTTTTTTATTGTTCCATGCTGTTATATTATCATTCCTGGATGTTTTATAATCATTTTATAGTCATTCTATATCATTTTTTGGTACTAACCTATTGACATAGTGCCGAGTGCTAGTTGTTGTTTTTTGCATGTTTTTTACATCACAGGTAATCAATATCAAACGAAGTCCAAACGCAGCAAAACTTTTTGTGGATTGTTTTGGACCAGAAGACATCCAATGGGCCAAAGAAGCACCTAGGGGCTGCTCCGAGGGGAGCCCAACCCACCAGGGCGCGCGTGGAGGCCCAGGCGCACCCTGGTGGGTTGTGTCCACCTCAGGTGCCCCCCGGACCGCTTCTTTACTCTATAAATACCCCAATATTCCAGAAACCCTAGGGGAGTCGATAAAAATCAATTCTAGCAGCCGCAGAGTCCAGAACCACCAGATCCAATCTAAACACCATCACAGAGGGGTTCACCACTTCCATTGGTGCCTCTCCGATGATGTGTGAGTAGTTCTTTGTAGACCTTTGGGTCCGTAGTTAGTAGGTAGATGGCTTCCTCTCTCTCGTTTGATTCTCAATACAATGGTCTCTTAGAGATCCATATGATGTAACTCTTTTTGCGGTGTGTTTGTTGGGATCGGATGAACTTTGAGTTTATGATCAGATCTATCTCTTTTTATCCATGAAAGTTATTTGAGTTTCTTTGGTCTCTTATATGCATGATTTCTTATAGCCTCGCATTTCTTCTCCGATATTTGGGTTTTGGTTGGCCAACTTGATCTATTTATCTTGCAATGGGAAGAGGTGCTTTGTAGTGGGTTCAATATTACAATGCTTGATCACAGTGACAGAAGGGGAACCGACATGTATGTATCGTTGCTACTAAGGATAAAACGATGGTGTTTATTTCTACATAAATAGATCTTGTCTACATCATGTCATCGTTCTTATTGCATTACTCCATTTCTCCATGAACTTAATACACTAGATGCATGCTGGATAGCGGTCGATGTGTGGAGTAATAGTAGTCGATGCAGGCAGGAGTCATTCTACTAATCTTGGACGTGATGCCTATATAATGATCATTGCCTAGATATCGTCATGATTATTTGAAGTTCTATCAATTTCCCAATAGTAATTTGTTTACCCACGGTTTGCTATTTTTCTCGAGAGAAGCCACTAGTGAAACCTATGGCCCCGGGGTCTCTCTCTCTCTCATATTATTTGCATTTGCGATCTATTTTCCTTTGCTTTTATTTTCAGATCTATTAAACCAAAAATACAAAAATAACTTGCTGCAATTTATTCTTATTTATTTTATTTGGTGCTCAATCTATCAATCTACTACAATTTATTCACGTCCGTTTGCCAATTTCTGGCGCCGTTACCTGAAAGGGATTGACAACCCCTTTAATACGTCGGTTGCGAGTATTTGTTATTTGCAGGTGTTGTTTACGTACTCTTGCTTGGTTCTCCTACTAGTTCGATAACGTTGGTCTCATCACTAGGGCAAATACCTACCGTTGATGTGCGCCATCATCCCTTCTTCTTTAGGGAAATATCGACGTAGCTTCAAGCCGCATCACAACCCAACACTTTTACCTACTGCTTTTGCGAGTTCACATGATTATGCTATTGTAGTAAGACCTTTGGGATGGTCTATGGTGATAGTTGATTTGATCTTGCTAAAAAAAGAAACTTTCGGGCCCAGTAAAATAATTTTCATTTCTTACAGAAGCGCGATAAAATCCTGATTATTTCTGCGCAAGATTGATGCACAAATTTCCTGGGTTGTCCTAATTTTTCAGAATTTTTGGAGTAGCAGATGTATGGTTGGAGTACATATCAATATAGACTGTTCTGTTTTTGACAGATTCTATTTTCAATGCATAGTTTGCTTGTTTCCTCGTTTCTATGGCTTATATTGCTCAATATAAATTGTGTAAATGATATGCTACGGTAGCCATTGCGTTGAAACAATTATGAATCTTGTCTTTGACAGTACCAAAGTGAAGTTCTGTTAACTTTTGTGTGATCGAAGTTTTCAAGTTTTGGGTGAGATGTCGATATGAGGAGAATAAGGAGTGACAACACCCCAAGCTTGGGGATTGCCAAGACACCCCAAGGTAATATTAAAGGAAGATCCAAGCAACTAAGCTTGGGGATGCCCCGGATGGCATCCCCTCTTTCCTCTCCAACATTCTCGGTAACCTCACATGGAGCTATATTTTCATTCGTCACATGATATGAGTTTTGCTTGTAGCATCATATTATTTTGTTAGGATTTGCTTCCTGTTATTTATAATAATGTTTTGCATCTTTTATTTCAATAAAAATGTCAGGTATAGCATTTTCCATGCTTATTTGCAAGTCTACATGTTGCTGTCTCAAAACAGAAAGTTTATCGCTGTTGCAAACATTCCATAGAAAGTTTAGAATGTGATAAAATGTTGAATTTTTTGAACAATCAGCTCTGATAAATTTTCTACAGTGTGGTAAATTTTCATAATTTTTGGGGGTTAAGAAGTATTGATACTCTTGCATTCTTAAAGACTATACTGTTTTGGCAGATTGCTGTTATGTTTGCATTGTTTGCATATGTTTCCTTGTTTAACGATTCTATTTGAAGATAGGAGTGTTAAATATGCAGAGGCATTTAGTATGCAATATTAAATAATAATTTTAGTGATTTTCTACAGTAGATAATGATAAAGTTTTTGCATTGGTTTATACTAACTTATCTCACGAGTTCTTGTTGAGTTTTGTGTGGATGGAGTTTTTAAGATTTAGGGCAACCGTGATATAAAAGGAATTAAGGAGACCCAAAAGTTCAAGATTAGGGATGCCCAAGGCATCCCAAGATAATATTTCAAAAAGACTCAAGCATCTAAGCTTGGGGATGCCCCGGTAGGCATCCCACCTTTCTTCATCAACAATTAGCGGTTAGTATCGATCGAGCCTAAGTTTTTGCCACTTCACATGAGTTGTGTTGTTCTTAGAATGTCATTTTATTTTGTTTTTTCTTGCTATTTTAATAAAAAATACTTAGATCTGAAATTTTTTAAGTAAGAGAGAGTCCTCAAATAGTTACCCATTTACATAACTACTCGCTTGATCTTCACTTATATCTTCTTGGAGTAGCTTGTCATTTACTCTTGTGCTTCACTTATATCCTATGAGTAAATTGTAGAATGAATTGAATATCATGAAGTTGAAATTTTATCATGCCTAGTGGTAGCTTCACATTGGATTTAGGAAGTGAAATATTTTGAAGCCTGACAATCACAATATTGGTCACACAAGCAATTCATGAATAATTAGTATAAGGAAGAGAACTTTCACATGCAAATACACTATCTTGGAAATCTTTTGTGATTGTGAGCCCCATCAACATATTATATGCCAAAATTGTTGACGTTGGACAAGGAAGACAATGTAATGGTTTATGTTTGTTCATATTCACATAGAAGTTATATTGTCATAGATCCTTCAACATGTGGTGCTTGCCCCCCATCCTTGCTAGCCAAAAATTCTGCACCAAGTAGATATACTACTTGTGCATCCAAAAACCCTTAAACCCAAATCTTATTTTCAAGCGTCCACCATACCTACCTAAGGATTGAGAAAGATCCTTCAAGTAAGTTGTCATCGGTGCAATAAGGCAATAAAAATTGCTTCTAAAAGTGTTAGATCATTTAGTGTAAGAGAAAATTGAGCGTTGTACGAACTTGTGATGGCAAAGAATAAAAGCGATAGACTGCATAATAAAGGTTTCTATCATAAGAGGCAATATAACGTGACATTCTTTTGCACTAAGGGGTTGAGCATACAAACAAATAAGCACATGGCAACCTCTTCTTCCCTCTGCGAAGAGCCTATCTTTTACTTTTATGTATTTACTTTCATGCAAGAGTCAAAAAATTTCTCTCTATTCCTTTTTATTTTTCTCTTTTGGCAAGCATCATGTGGTGAGGAAAGATCTAGGCACATATATCCAGTTGGATATGGGTAGCATGAGTTATTATTGTTGACATCACCCTTGAGGTGAATACGTTGGGAGGCAAAATTATAAGCCCCTAACTTTCTATGTGTCCGGTTGAAACGTTTTGTTCATGTGTATGCGGTGAGTGTTAGCAATCATGGAAGACTATATGATGGTTGAGTATGTGGAGCTCTTACTTAGACTTTGTTGAATAAGTTGAATTGCAATTGCTTGGTGACTGAGAACATAGGTTGTTGAGTTTTAAGAGAATTCATTGTTTGAACCTTAACATGTGAATTGCTTGCTACTTTAACATGAGAAGGTTTATAAGAAATAATTGTTGTTATGATGCTAGGAAAAGTTATTGAAATTTTCATTGACCAAACTTGTGCACTTTGCTAGCATTCACACTTCATAAATTATTTCTTTTATCATTTACCTACTCGAGGACAAGTAGGAGTTAAGCTTGGGGATGATGATACGTCTCCAACGTATCTATAATTTATGAAGTATTCAGGCTAATATATTATCATTCTTGGATGTTTTACAATCATTTCATAGCAACTTTATATCATTTTTTGGGACTAACCCATTGACCCAGTGTCAGTTGCTATTTTTTGCTTGATATTTACATCGCAGTAAATCAATATCAAACGGAGTCCAAACACCGCGAAACTTTTTGTGGTATTTTTATGGACCAGAAGACATCCAACAGTCCAAAGCAGCACCCGGGGGTGCCCCGAGGGGGGCACAACCCAGCAGGGTGCACCCAGGTGGGTTGTGCCCACCTCGGTGGCCTCCCGCACCCCCTCTTTTCCCTATAAAACACCAAATATTCCAAAACCTCTCGGGGTAACCCTAGATGAGAAGTTCCGCCACCGCAAGCCTTTGTAGCCACCGAAAACCAATCTAGACCCCGTTCTGGCACTCCACCGGAGGGGGAAATCATCACGGGTGGCCCTCTTCATCATCCCGGTGGCCACCACGATGAGAAGGGAGTAGTCCACCCTCTGGGCTGAGTGTTTGTACAATTAGCTATCTGTCTAATCTCTCTCTCTCTCACGTTCTTGAGATGTCACAATCTTGATGTATCGCGGGCTTTGTTAATATAGTTGAATCATATGGTGTTTTCCCCTCTCTATCTTGTCGCGATGAATTGAATTTTTCCCTTTGAGATTTCATTGTTATCGGATTGAATACTTTTATGGATTTGAGAGCACTTGATATATGTCTTGCATATGAATACTCGTGGTGACAATGGGGTATCATATTTATTCACTTGATATGTGTTTTGGCACTCAACTCGCGGATTCCCGAGGTGACATTGGGGTAATCTTTGCATAGGGGTTGAGGCACGTTCTCGTCTTTTGTTTCTCCGGTAGAAATCATGGGGCACTCTTTGAGGTTCTTTGTGTTGGATTGAGTATTATGAATCTGAAATTATTTGGTGTTATTTTAGTACGAACTCTTGGATAGATCGATCGGAAAGAATAGTTTCGAGGTGGTTTTGTACCCTACAGACGATTTCTTCTTATGTTCTCCACTAGATAGGAGCTTCAGAGTGATTCTTCATCGCACGTTGAGGGATGGTTATATGATCCAATTATATTAGCATTGTTGAGAGATTGCACTAGCGAAAGTATGGACCCTAGGCCTCATTTTCAAGCATTACAATACCATTTTTGCTCTGTTTTATCAATTTCTACCTTGCTGTTTTTAGTTAATCAGATTATAAAAATATATTTCTACCATCAATATTACACTTTTATCACCATCTCTTCGCCGAACTAGCGCACCTATACAAATTACCATTGTATTTGGTGTGTTGGGGACAGAAGAGACTTTTTATTATTTGGTTGCAGGGTTGTTTGAGAGAGACTATCTTCATCCTATGCCTCCAACGGATTGATAAACCTTAGGTCATCCAATTGAGGGAAAATTTCTATTGTCCTACAAAACTCTGCGCTTGGAGGCCCAACACGTGTCTACAAGAATAAAGTTGCGTAGTAGACATCACTGCCCCAAATGGGACAATATTTTTTACCCCAGCATGTTGATGCCATTCCATGATAGCATGCCAAGGTTCATGAATTTCAGATGGATTTTGGATTTACTAGAATTACAAAAGCAAGTACCTCAAGGTTTGCCGGAGAGCCACGATGTTGTGGTGTTTGAAATTCATCCCCATTTCTTGCATGGGACATAAGCATAAACCCATGGACACATATACGATTTTACAACCCATTTTGGTGCACCGAAGTATATGCATGTAGTTAAATTTCGAATTGTAGACCTGAAATGGCTAGAAAACCAAGTTAATGTATAAAAATGTCCAAACGAACCCTGAATAATTCCAATTTTTTGATGACACACCTATAGTTGCATGTTCACTGCAGATAAAAGTTCTAGCAATTCAAACACCCTCCTTTGCCATTGTGACCCCATTATGTAATTCAAATCAAGATGAAAAATCAAGTAGATCACACATAGATCACCAACCGTGTGAGATGCAGTACAAAATATCTTGGAGAACCGTCGGAGTATAGTACACATATGGCTTACGTGAGAAGGTGCGTCGGCTACAGTGCACAGTCGGCGTGTCAAGCACACTAGCTCACTCCCCAAATATCATTTCATTGTTCAATCGTCGTCGGTGAAAGATGGGGACGTGGACCCGCGTCGCGAGGGCAACTTTGGCGGCCCACTCCAGCGAGAGCGCGGCCGTAGCTGCCACGCGCGTGCTAACAAGCTGCATGAGCGCGTCCGCAAGCTACAAACGGGCGCCCAAGGTAGCCCAAACGGTCGCTGTTGCTTCTCAGGTGGCGGCAGCAACATCTGCCTTGGGGATAGCAATTGGAAAGAGCGGCACAGCAGCTACCCGTTCCGCAGCGGTGGCCTTAGCCCTGATGGAGGCCGCACACGACCATGTCAAGGCCTCCCATGCCCAGCTCGTGGCAGTCACCGCACAAATCGAATGAAGCTTCTCCGACAACGGTCGACAACCCATGACCGAAGAGTTAGCAATCGCCGAGAGCGTTCGAGCAGTCATCCTTTCCTCCGTGGCATACGTTGCCACGACGGAGCCCATCCAAGCCCAGATCGCGGCCGCCCACGCCCAGCTCGTGGCGGCCTTTTCCAAATAGATGGCAGACGCGGATCGCGAGATGCATGCCGAGTATGGTGTGATGGATGCCATGGAGCCCCTTCCCCAGGAGACCGTCGGGCGCGAGCTGGACATGGAGGAGGCGGCGGAGATCGACGAACACCAGCCGTAGTAGTTTAATTAACACCGCTTGTTTTTAATTTGTTAGAGTAATGTTGAGGCCAGCTAACTCTGTTTAATTGACGAACTTGCTCGATTAAGAAGTGTGGGTGTGTTGTAGTCTCCTTTGTGTACCCAAATTTATGCAATGACGCGGATGACCACTACTGTAACCAGGGAAATTCAAACCAAAAAATTTCACGTTCAAACTCATCACACACTAGTTAAGCTATACGAATTGTTTGTGATGTTCACATATCGTACACAGTGCAGAATAAGGGACCGTGTCTGATGACACTTGGCGCACCAGTTTTTTCGCTACATCGATCCAAAAATCTCGGCTTCCACGAAAATATCTACCACCCCCCTAACCAAAAGCCACATTTCCCCTGTTTCCACCTTCCTTTTCCAAGTTGAAACCTTCACTTCTTGCTTGCAGTGTCGCCTCCTCGTCAGTGGCTGATGACCCACAAGTATAGGGGATCAATCGTAGTCCTTTCAATAAGTAAGAGTGTCGAACCAAACGAGGAGAAGAAGGAAATGGCAAGTAGTTTTTAGCAAGGTATTCTCTGCAAGCACTCAAATTATAAGTAACGAGTAGTTTGATAGCAAGATAATTTGTAACAAGCAAGTAACGGTAACAAAAGTGCAGCCAGGTGGCCCAATCCTTTTGAGGCAAAGGACAGGCTAAAACGGTCTCTTATGATAAGGAAAACGTTCTTGAGGGTACACGGGAATTTCATCTAGTCACTTTCATCATGTTGGTTTGATTCGGGTTTACTACTTTAATAATATGATATGTGGGTGGACCGGTGCTTAGGTGTTTTTCTTACTTGAAGAAACCTCCTACTTATGATTAACCCCCTCACAAGCATCTTCAACTACGACAAAAGTATTAAGATAAAATCTAACCATAGCATTAAACTTTTGGATCCAAATCAATCCCTTACGAAGTAGCCCATAAACTAGGGTTTAAGCTTCTGTCACTCTCGCAATCAATCATCTAATAACTACTCCACAATGCATTCCCTTAGGCCCTAATAAGGTGAAGTGCCATGTAGTCGACATTCACATGACACCACTAAGGGAATCACAACATAGATACCATCAAAATATCGAGCACATATCAAGTTCACATGATTACTTGCAACAAGATTTCTCCCGTGACCTCAAGAACAAAAGTAAATACTGACAAATGATAATCATGCTCAAGATCAGAGGGGTATTAAATCGCATAATGGATGTTAACATATAATCTTCCACCAAATAAACCATATAGTAATCAACTACAAGATGTAATCAACACTACAAGTCACCCACAAGCACCAATCTAAGGTTCCGGTACAAAGATTGAACACAAGAGATGAACTAGGGTTTGAGAGGAGATGCTGATGTTGATGAAGATTGCCCTCCCCAAGATGGGAGAGTTGTTGGTGATGATGATGACGATGATTACCCCCTTCGGGAGGGAAGTTCCCCGTGGAATCGCTCCGCTAGAGGGCAAAAGTGCTCCTGCCCAAGTTCCGCCTCGAGACGGCGGCGCTCCATCCCGAAAGTCCTTTCCTTATTTTTTCTAGGTCAAAATGACTTATATACCAGAAGAGGGGCACCAGAGGTGGGCCGAGGAGTGTACAACCCACCAGGGCGCACTGGGGGCCCTGGCGCGCCCAGCTAGGTTGTGCCCACCTGGTGGGCCCAATCTGGTAGTTATTTGCTCCAAGAATTCTTATAAATTCCATAAAAAATCTCCGTGAAGATTCAGCTCATTTGGAGTTGTGAAGATAGGTGGCCTGGCATAGCTTTTTCAGGTCCAGAATTCCAGCTGCCGGTATTCTCCCTCTTTGTGTGAACCTTGCATATTATGTGAGAAAAGACATTTGAATTACTCCAAAAAGCATTATTATGCATAAAAACATTATTAATAATAGTGGGTAATCATGATGCAAAAATGGACGTATCATCTCCGCCAAGCTTAGACCTCACTTATCCTCAAGCGAAAACCAATATCGAAAAACATGTCCACATGCTTAGAGAGAGAGAGAGAGGTGTCAATAAAAACAAAATACAGACATAGAAGCATCATGTATACTATTATAATAACAACAAACTTTATGATAGAACATGTCACGTAACGTTTATCATATACTTCTCATGAACAAGTAACAATTCATCACAACATCGAAGTATAAAGCATAAACTCTATTGAAAATCAACAAACTATGTTCTCATTCAAGTTTGCAACTACAATTCATCATCTTTTCAGGAAGGGTCACGTATCAGAGCCTTTTTGGCAAGTCCACATACTCAACCATCATATAGTCTTCTATGATTGCTAACACTCACTGCATACACATGAGCAAAAAGTTTCAACCAGACACACAGAAAGATAGGGGGCCTATAGTCTCGCCTCCCAACGTATTCACTTCAAGAGTGATGTCAGCAATAATAACTGATGCCCACCCATATCCAACTGGATATATGTGCCTAGATCTTTCCTCACCACATGGTGCTTGCCAAAAGAGAAAATAAAAAGGAATAGAGAGAGATACTTTGACTCTTAAATAAAAGTAAATACATAAAAGTAAAAGATGGGCCCTAGGTCGAGGGAAGCAGAGGTTGCCTTGTGCTTTTTGGTTGTATGCTCAATCTCTTAATGCAAAATAATGTCATGTTATAGTGCCCCTTATGATAGCAACCTTTATTATGCAGTCTGTCGCTTTTATTCTTTGCCATCACAAGTTCATACAATGATCAATTTTCTCTTACACTAAATGATCTAACACTTTTACATGAAATTTTTATTGCCTTATTGCACCGATGACAACTTACTTGAAGGATCTCACTCAATCCATAGGTAGGTATGGTGGACTCTCGAAACAAGATTTGGTTTAAGGGTTTTGGATGCACAAGTAGTATCTCTACTTAGTGCGGAATTTTTGGCTAGCAAAGATGGGTGCAAGCACTACATGTTAAAGGATCTATGACAATATAACTTCTATGTGAATATGAACAAACATAAATCATTATGTTGTCTTCCTTGTCCAACGTCAACAATTTTAGCATATAATATTTTGATGGAGGCTCACAATCATAAAAGATGTCCAAGATAGTGTATTTGCATGTGAATCTTCTCTTCCCTTATTAATTCTTTCATGAATTGCATTATTGACTAATGCTATGCTTGTTAATCTCCAATAAATTTTACTACTTATACTCTTCCTTATGTGATGTCATTACTTACCATAAGATTAGCATACGATCTTTTCATTTATTTCCTTTCTTTTTATTGTACATGAAATAAAGAAAGCAAAACTCAAACTAAACTTTATTATATATCTTGCACACAATTACAAGGATAGATCACTAAGCAAGCACTTGAAAAGAAAGGATCGAACTATACTTTTATTCAACTAAATTGAAAGATAGCTAAGGATCGAACTAACATAATTAAAGGAAAAAGATAATGGAGGTGATACGATACCGGGGCAACTCCCCCAAGCTTGGCACAAGCCAAGCGGAGTGCCCATACCCGATACTCAATTCTCCTTTGGGGATGAAGAAGGTGGAGCTGGTGATGATGAAGGTGGAGGTGATGAGATAGTAGGCTTATCCTTCTCTTTCTCCAACTTGCGTCTGAGGGTGAAATTATCCATCCTCAACTCATCATTCTCTATCTCAAGCTTTATTATCCTTTTGCATAATGCCTCTTTGCATTCTTGCTCAAAGAGATGAGGGACTGGTTCATCTTCATCTTCCTCGTCGGTGTACCATATATAGGGATAGGTATCATTTTTATCCAAAGGCCGATAAGAAACTCGACAATCTTCTGTTGAATCTCAAGACGACATATTTTCAGATCTATCGGAAAACAGCGAGAAAGAAGAACGAGTGATTTCTCCGCAATACGGTGGTCAATAGGTTCGGGGGGTATATAAAGATTGTTTTCTTGGGAAACAAGCAAACGGAAGAAAAACAGAGTCAGGAAGTTACCCGAGGTGGGCACAACCCACCTGGGCGCGCCCTAGTGTCTTGTGCCCACCAGGGTTACCTTCCTGGTTGTTTCTTATTTTCCTAATTTTTAATATATTCCAAAACTGACAGAAAATATTTTTGCGGAATTTTTGGAGTCCTTTTGCTCACCGTATCACGTACCTCCTCTTTTTTTCACGATTCTAGAGTGTTCCAGAAGGTTTCTTTTATGTCTTCTTTTTGTGTCATAGTGTGGATATTATTGTTTTCAACATTAACGGGCGTACGTGAGATATAATGTTTTATTCTTTTCCCATTGACAACCTTCGGGTTAGTACCTTCGGCATTATTTATTTTGATAGCTCCAGATCGATAAACCTCCTTGATAACATAGGGTCCTTCCCATTTGGAGAGAAGTTTCCCTGCAAAAAAATATGAAACGAGAGTTGTGCAAAATAACATATTCTCCAACTTTGAACTCGCGCTTTTGGATTCTTTTATCATGCCATCTTTTGACTTTTTCTTTAAATAACTTAGCATTTTCATAAGCTTGGGTTCTCCATTCATCTAGTGAGCTAATATCAAATAACCTCTTTTTACCGACAAGTTTGAAATCATAGTTGAGTTCTTTAATTACCCAATATGCTTTATGTTCTAACTCAAGAGGCAAATGACAAGCTTTTCCATAAACCATTTTGTAAGGAGACATACCCATGGGATTTTTATATGTTGTTCGGTAAGCCCAAAGTGCATCGTCTAATTTCTTAGACCAATTCTATCTGGACCTATTGCCATTTTTGTAAAATTAATTTTATTTCTCTAGTTCTAAGTTCAACTTGACCACTATACTGAGGATGATAGGGGGATGCAATTCTATGGTTAACATCATACACAGCGGGCATTTTACAGAAAGCACCATGAATAAAATGTGAACCACCATCTAGGGACTCCAAATATTGGGAAAATAACTTCCTTAAGCATTTTAATAGAGGGTTTGTGATCATCACTACAAGTTGGAATAGCTTCTACCCACTTAGTAACATAATCAATAACAACCAAACTATGTGTATACCCATTAGAGGAAGGAAAAGGTCCCATGTAATTGAAACCCCAGACATCAAATGGTTCAATAGCAAGAGAATAATTCATAGGCATTTCTTGATGCTTACCAATATTACCAATTCTTTGACATTCATCACAAGTTAAAACACACTTATGGGCATCCTTGAAGAGAGTAGGCCAATGAAAACCAGATTGCAATACCTTGTGAGCAGTTCTGTCTCCTGCATGATGACCTCTGTAAGCTTCGGAGTGACATTTTTCTAGGATTTATCCCTGTTCATGCTCAGGTACACAACGTCTGATAATACCATCTACACCTTTATAAAGATGTGGGTCGTCCCAAAAGTAATGTCTTAAATCATAGATTTTTTTCTTTTGTTGGTAAGTGAAGCTAGGTGGTATATATTTAGCAACAATATAATTAGCATATTCAGCATACCAAGGAGTGTTATGAGAGACATTTATTACAGCTAATTTCTCATCAGGAAAACTATCATTAATAGGTTGTGGGTCATCAATAATATTTTCTAACCTAGACAAGTTATCAGTTACGGGGTTCTCAGCTCCTTTTCTATCAGTGATATGCAAGTCATATTCTTGTAACAAACAGAACCCACCTAATGAGTCTAAGTTTATCATCTTTCTTTTCCATAATATATTTAATAACAACATGATCAGTGAGAACAATCACTTTAGAATCAACAGTGTAAGATCTGAATTTATCACAAGCAAACACCACTGCTAAAAATTCTTTTTCAGTAGCACCATAATTTCTTTGGGCACTGTCTAGAGTTCTACTAGCATAACGAATACCATTTAATTTCTTATCAACTCTTTGTCCTAAAATACCACCAATGGCATAATCACTAGCATCGGACTTAATTTCAAAAGGCAAGTTCCAATCAGGTGGTTGAACAATAGGTGCAAAAATTAAGGCTTTCTTAAGTGTTTCAAAGGCTTCTACACAATCATCATAAAAACCAAATGGAACATCCTTTTGTAGAAGATTTGTAAGAGGCCTAGCAATTTTAGAGAAGTCTTCAATAAATCTCCTATAGAAACCAGGATGACCGAGGAAACTATGAATACCTTTAATATCTCTGGGACATGGCATTTTCTCAATTGCATCAACTTTAGCTTTATCCACCTCAATACCTTGTTCAGAAATTTTATGTCCCAAGACAATACCTTCATTAACCATAAAGTGACATTTCTTCCAATTCAAAACAAGATTAGTTTGCTCGCATCTCTGTAAAACTCCATCAAGGTTGCTTAAGCAATCATCAAAAGAAGTTCCGTAAACGGAAAAATCATCCATGAAAACCTCAAAAATCTTTTCACAAAAATCAGAGAATATAGCAGTCATACATCTTTGAAAGGTAGAAGGTGCATTGCATTAACCAAAAGGCATACGTCTATAAGCATAAGTTCCAAAAGGACAAGTAAAGGTGGTTGTCTCTTGATTAGGTTGTGAAACATGTATTTGAGAAAAACCAGAATATCCATCGAGAAAACAAAAGTGTGTGTGCTTAGATAGTATTTCTAGCATTTGATCAATGATAGACAGAGGGTAATGATATTTCTGGTTGCTTTATTTAATTTTCCAAAATCAATTACCATTCTATAACCAGTAACAGTTCTTTGTGGAATATGTTCATTTTTATCATTAGGAACAATGGTAATACTTCCCTTCTTAGGGACACAATGAACGAGACTTACCCATCTACTATCAGCTATGGGTGAAGGAAAAATATGCCCTAGAGGCAATAATAAAGTTGTTATTTATATTTCCTTATATCATGATAAATGTTTATTATTCATGCTAGAATTGTATTAACCAGAAACTTAGTACATGTGTGAATACATAGACAAACAGAGTGTCCCTAATATGCCTCTACTTGACTAGCTAGTTAATCAAAGATGGTTAAGTTTCCTAGCCATGGACATGTGTTCTCATTTGATGAACAGGATCACATCATTAGAGAATGATGTGATGGACAAGACCCATCCATTAGCTTAGCACTATGATCATTTAGTTTATTGCTATTGCTTTCTTCATGACTTATACATGTTCCTATGACTATGAGATTATGCAACTCCTGAATACCGGAGGAACACTTAGTGTGCTATCAAACGTCACAATGTAACTGGGTGATTATAAAGATGCTATACAGGTGTCTCTGATGGTGTTTGTTGAGTTGGCATAGATCAAGATTAGGATTTCTCACTCCGTGTTTCAGAGAGGTATCTCTGGGCCCTCTCGGTAATGCTCATCACTCTAAGCCTTGGAAGCAAAGTGACTAATGAGTTAGTTGCAGGATGATGCATTACGGAACGAGTAAAGGGACTTCCCGGTAACAAGATTGAACTAGGTATGATGATACCGACGATCGAATCTCAGGCAAGTAACATACCGATGACAAAGGGAACAACATATGTTGTTATGAGGTTTGACCGATAAAGATCTTCATAGAATATGTAGGAGCCAATATGAGCATCTAGGTTCCGCTATTGGTTATGGATCGGAGATGTGTCTCGGTCATGTCTACATAGTTCTCGAACCCGTAGGGTCCGCACGCTTAACGTTCAATGACAATTTGTATTATGAGTTATGTGAGTTGATGTACCAAAGGTTGTTCCGAGTCCCGGATGAGATCACGGACATGACGAGGTGTCTCGAAATGGTTGAGACATAAAGATTGATATATTGGACCATGTTATTCGGACACCGGAAGTGTTCCGGGTAGTTTCGGATAATACCGGAGTGCCGGAGGGGTTACCGGAACCCCTCGGGGAAGTAATGGGCCTTAGGGGAGAGAGAGGGCAGCAGCCAGGAGGTGCCCCCCCCAAGGGGAGTCCGAATAGGACTTGGGGAGGGGGGGTGCGGCCCCTCTTTCCCTCTCCCTCTCCCTCTCCTTCCTTCTTCTCCTACTTGGACTAGGAAAGGGGGGACCAATTCCTACTTGGAGTAGGATTCCCCCCCTTGGGTGCGCCCCTTAGGGCCGGCCGGCCTCCTCCTCCCCTCCTTTATATACGGGGGAGGGGTGCACTCCATAGACACACAAGTTGATCTTTAGCCATGTGCGGTGCCCCCCTCCACAGTTTTACACCTCGGTCATATTGTCGTAGTGCTTAGGCGAAGCTCTACATCAGTAACTTCATCATCACCATCAACACGTCGTCGTGTTGACGAAACTCTCCCTCGGCCTCAACTGGATCAAGAGTTCAAGAGATGTCACCGAGCTGAACATGTGCAGATCGCAGAGGTGCCGTGCGTTCAGTACTTGATCGGTTGGATCGCGAAGACGTTCAACTACATCAACCGTGTTACTAAATGCTTCCACTTTCGGTCTACGAGGGTACGTAGACACACTCTCCCCTCTCGTTGCTATGCAACTCCTAGATAGATCTTGCATGATCGTAGGAATTTTTTGAAATGCTGCGTTCCCCAACAGTGGCATCAGAGCCAGGTCTATGCATAGATGTTATATGCATGAGTAGAACACAAAGAGTTGTGGGCGATAATAGTCATACTGCTTACTAGCATGCCATACTTTGATTCGGCGGTATTGTTGGATGAAGCGGCCCAGACCGACATTACATGACCGAGTTCATGAGACTAGTTCTATCGACATGTTTCGCACACAGGTGGCTAGTGGGTGTCTATTTCTCCAGCTTTAGTTGAATCGAGTTTGACTACGCCCGGTCCTTGTTGAAGGTTAAAACAACACACTTGACGAAAAATCGTTGTGGTTTTTGATGCGTAGGTAAGAACGGTTCTTGCTAAGCCTGTAGCAGCCACATAAAACTTGCAACAACAAACTAGAGGACGTCTAACTTGTTTTTGCAAGGCATGTTGTGATGTGATATGATCAAGATGTGATGATATATAAATTGTTGTATGAGATGATCATGTTTTGTAACAGTTATCGGCAACTGGCAGGAGCCATACGGTTGTCTTTATTGTATGAAATGCAATCGCCATGTAATTGCTTTAATTTATCACTAAGTGGTAGCGATAGTCGTAGAAGCAATAGTTGGTGAGACAACAACGATGCTACCATGGAGATCAAGGTGTCAAGCCGGTGACAATGGTGATCATGATGGTGCTTTGGAGATGGAGATCAAAGGCATAAGATGATGATGGCCATATCATATCACTTATATTGATTCCATGTGATGTTTATCCTTTATGCATCTTATTTTGCTTAGTACGACGGTAGCATTATAAGATGACCTGTCACTAAATTTCAAGGTCCAAGTGTTCTCCCTGAGTATGCACCGTTGCTATAGTTCATCGTGCCAAGACACCACGTGATGATCGGGTGTGATAAGCTCTATGTTCACATACAACGTGTGCAAGCCAGTTTTGCACAAGCAGAATACTCAGGTTAAACTTGACGAGCCTAGAATATGCAGATATGGCCTAGGAACACTGAGACTGAAAGGTCGAGCGTGAATCATATAGTAGATATGATCAACATAGTGATGTTCACCATTGAAAACTTCTCCATCTCACATCATGATCGGACATGGTTTAGTTGATATGGATCACGTGATCACTTAGATGATTAGAGGGATGTCTGTCTATGTGGGAGTTCTTAAGTAATATGATTAATTGAACTTTAATTTATCATGAACTTAGTACCTGATAGTATTTTGCATGTCTATGTTGTTGTAGATAAATGGCCCGTGCTACTGTTCCTTTGAATTTTAATGTGTTCCTAGAGAAAGCTAAGTTGAAAGACGATGGTAGCAACTACACAGACTGGGTCCGTAACTTGAGGATTATCCTCATTGCTACACAGAAGAATTACATGCTGGAAGCACCGCTAGGTGCAAAGCCCGCTGCAGGAGCAACTCCAGATGTTATGAAGGTCTAGCAGAGCAAAGTTGATGACTAATCGATAGTTCAGTGTGCCATGCTTTACGGCTTAGAATTGGGACTTCAACGACGTTTTGAACGTCATGGAGCATATGAGATGTTCCAGGAGTTGAAGTTAATATTTCAAGCAAATGCCCAGAATGAGAGATATGAAGTCTCCAATAGGTTCTACAGTTGCAAGATGGAGGAGAATAGTTCTGTCAGTGAACATATATCAGAATGTTTGGGTACCACAACCACTTGACTCAACTGGGAATTAATCTTCTTGATGATAGTGTCATTGACAGAGTTCTTCAATCACCGCCACCAAGCTACAAAAGCTTCATGATGAACTATAATATGCAAGGGATGGATAAAAAAAATTCCCAAGCTCTTCGCAATGCTAAAGGCTGTGGAGGTAGAAATCAAGAAGGAGCATCAAGTGTTGATGGTTAACAAGACCACTAGTTTCAAGAAAAAGGGCAAAGGGAAGAAGGGGAACTTCAAGAAGAACGGCAAGCAAGTTGCTACTCAAGTGAAGAATCCCAAGTCTGGACCTAAGCCTGAGACTGAGTGCTTCTACTTCAAAGGGACTAGTCACTGGAAGCGGAACTACCCCAAGTATTTGGCGGATAAGAAGGATGGCAAAGTGAAAGGTATATTTGATATACATGTTATTGATGTGTACCTTACTAATGCTCGCAATAGCACCTGGGTATTTGATACTGGTTTTGTTGCTAATATTTGCAACTCGAAACAAGGGCTATGGATTAAGCGAAGATTGGCTAAGGACGAGGTGACGATGCGCGTGGGAAATGGTTCCAAAGTCGATGTGATCGCGGTCGGCACGCTACCTCTACATCTACCTTCAGGATTAGTTTTAGACCTGGATAATTGTTATTTGGAGCCAGCGTTAAGCATGAACATTATATCTGGAGCTTTTTTGATGCGAGACGGTTATTCATTTAAATCAGAGAATAATGGTTGTTCTATTTATATGAGTAATATCTTTTATGGTCATGCATCCTTGGTGAGTGGTCTATTTTTGTTTAATCTCAATAGAAGTGACACACATATTCATAGTATTGAAGCCAAAAGATATAAGTTTAATAATGATAGTGCAACTTATTTGTGGCACTGCCGTTTAGGTCATATTAGTGTAAAGCGCATGAAGAAACTCCATGTTGATGGCCTTTTGGAATCACTTGATGCTTGCGAACCATGCCTCATGGGCAAGATGACTAAGACTCTGTTCTCCGGAACAATGGAGCGAGCAACAGACTTGTTGGAAATAATACATACTGATGTATGCGGTCCGATGAGTGTTGATGCTCGCGGCGGGTGTCGGTGTCAAAACCGGCGGATCTCGGGTAGGGGGTCCCGAACTGTGCGTCTAAGGTCGATGGTAACAGGAGACAGGGGACACGATGTTTACCCAGGTCCGGGCCCTCTCTATGGAGGTAATACCCTACTTCCTGCTTGATTGATCTTGATGGATACGAGTATTACAAGAGTTGATCTACCACGAGATCGTAATGGCTAAACCCTAGAAGTCTAGCCTGCTTGACTATGGTAATGAGTGTCTCCCTCTCCGGACTAAGCCCTCTGGTTTATATAAACACCAGGAGGATCTAGGGTTACATAAGGTCGGTTACAAAGAAAGGAATCCACATATTTGATCGCCAAGCTTGCCCTCCACGCCAAGGAGAGTCCCATCCGGACCCGGGTGCAGTCTTCGATCTTTGTATCTTCACAGCCCATCAGTCTGGCCCATGGCTAACAGGTCGGACGCCCGAGGACCCCTTAGTCTAGGACTCCCTCACTAGCCCCTGAACCTGGCCTCAATGACAATGTATCCGGCGCGTAGATCTGTCTTCGGCATTGCAAGGCGGGTTCCTCCTTCCGAACTCCAAGATAATCTTCGGATGAAACAATCATGTTTGGATCTGCATCACACAGCCGTAGACAGTATAATAGTTCACGAATCCAATCTGCTGACCTCTTTAATAACGTGACGTCATGTAGTCCGACCATAATTTCAAACCGTTTTTCGTCTGCCACTCCATGTTTCGGGACGCGGTTGCCATTGGCACATCGTGTCAAGGCAGAGATTGTGTACCCTTATTGCGGGATTTTCATCAATTCGGGCATGGGTAACCCAACCGTGCCTGTTTACACAGCCGCTGGGAACAGGCGAGGTTTAAGGCGAGTGGGGAGTGTAAGTGCATCTAGTGCACCTTAGTGATTTTGGTGTATTGAAGACTTATAGGTTAAGGGACTGATGCGTTTGTGAGTGTACACAAGTCTATAAGTCTATGAGGAGTTTGATATTTACAGAGAAAGTCGACCCCTAAAAATGAAGTTCTTCGACTGAAGACTTTGGATTTCTGAAGACTTTCTAAAGACTTTAAAAGTGAATAAATTGGTGTGATCCTAAAGACTTGGTATTCATTTGAGGAACATGAAGCATGAAGACCTTCATTTTCTTTGTTTTATTTTCTATTTCTTGAGTCATAGGAGACACCGTACTGTTAAAGGGGGTCGAGGAAATACTAAGGAAATATTTCCAAGTGATGCTCAACTCAAATCCTACACCTACCAATCCCTTCGAGTGAAGCCATTGGAAATCTCATACAGTTCGGTCAATTTCTTCAGTGACAGAGATGAAGTTCTTCTGGTCTCTAAGGGAATTTGTTCTGATTGAGGAGTTAGGAATTCGCCAGTGCGGATTGCCTACACAGTGAGGAACATGATAGCCCTCAGGAATTTGATACTCAAAATTCCGACCATTGCTGTGCTATGCGCCAGCTGTCCCAAAATATCTACCCACCTAACGGTCATATCATTGAAGGGCATTTATGTCTTATCATGTCGGGCTGCTCCCTAGGCTATAAATAGCCGCCCCCTACAACCACTAGCTGGTTGGCTGCTCTGAGAAAAACTGACACTTGTCATTTGAGAGCATCCCATCCTCCAAGGACTTTGAGGGAAAATCATCAAGTGAGGAAAACCCAAACCCAAACACCTACAAACCCAAAGTGATTGAGCATCACTGAAGAGATTGATCCTGCGTGGATCCGACGCTTGTTACCTTTTGTGGCGACCAGACCTCAAACGGTCCAATCTCTGTGCTCCAGTGTCATCCCTGGATCAGTAATGCTGACACCACACAGTACTTGAAGGATTTATAGCAGAGTAGCAATCACACACTTATTACATCGAGTGTCTCCAAAGATAACTTATTACAATAAAAATGGCTTAAGGCCATCTAATAACGATAACAGTGGAAGGCTTGGAAGATAAGTGAGTCCATCAACTCCAATGGCATCACTGAGTATAGAACCACGACCTAAAACTCCTTAATCGTCGTCTGAAAAGTTTGCAACATTAACGTTGCAGCCCGAAAATGGGTCAGCACATGGAATATGCTGGCAATGTAATACATAGAGAATAATGGAATGAAACAACTATACTATATGCATATTTGGCTGGTGGAAAGCTCTATGGTTACAGTTTTGCGTAAAGCCAATTTTTCCCTACTGCAAAGGAAGAAATTTATTTAACTATTATGGTGGTTGTTAAACATTGAGAATGGTTGACAGCATTCTCAATCCCAATTAAACATCATCATTAAACAAACCCAACAAAATTAATCTTTAGAGTAACATGTTGAGATTCACATGATAATCCAGGTACTAGATACTCAAGATGTCCATAACCGGGGACATGGCTATCCATGATTAGTTTATACACTCTGTAGAGGTTTGCGCACTTTTCCCCACAAGACTCGATCGTCTCCGTTTGGTTTCTCGCACTACACGGTGTTTGAGAAACGGATGACCGAGACATAGTCTTTCAGAAGCGCTAGCACCTTACGATGGGTAGACCGTACCACCTACATCCCCTACATCTCCTAGTCTACCGCTGTAAGAGTTCGCACGACTTAGTCAACTATGCTAGAGCCCATAATAGCTTGTGGCTGCACACGGAAGATTCTAGCATGAACAATCTCATGATCCCTTTGAGCCTGGGTGGCGATCCAAAAGAAAACAGGCAATCCTGGAATACCCAGGTGCCTCAATCCACCCAGATGTGTGTTTAGGTTGCCACCTTAAGTAAACCATTAATTAACAAAGCTCACATCTGTCATGGATACACTCACCCAATCCACGTCTACTAGCATAGCATAGAAATAATAAGCAAACATAGAAGTAACTCCCAAAGGTTTGATAATTAGACAGGTAATAGGTACTACCTCAACTACTTCCCAAACCCACAATTTAATTAGGTCCTAATCATGCAATGTGTAAGGATTGATCTAATGCAATAAAACTAGGTAGTAGGAGGTATGATCAAAGTGTTACTTGCCTTGCTGATGATCCGGGAAACCTAGTGATTCGAAGTAACAAGCGGCGCACTCCGGGTACTCTATCGCAAACAAACAAGCAGAGGTAAAACTCAAATAAGAGATTTAACCAGAAAGTTCAACTTAAGAACTCCGGTTGGCAAAAAGAATCGAATCGAACGAAGCAACGAAACACAAACGGCAAAAGAAACAGGCTTCGTTTACTATTCTGGATCTAAGGCAATTTTTATAGTGGCAACAACTTGTTTAAGTTGGTTAAACGGAAAGAGGGTTTCGATACGAAACTCCAGGCGCTTGAATCGCCTGATTCCGATAAACGAGCGAAAAGTTATACTAAAACGAAAATCGGATCAGAAATCGCGATCAGAAATAATCGCGGATTTAATCCGAGAAAAAGAAAAACGATGAACAGATTAACGAACGAACGTTCGTTATCTGGATCTAACCGACGAACACACTCGTTAAAACAGAACGAGCGAACGCTCGCTAAATAACTAAACCGTAAAACCGTTCTAAAAAACGGATTTAAAAAAACCGGGCAGAAAACCGCCGGAGATGGCGGCTACCTCGGGCAGCGAGGCGGCGGCGAGGCGGCGCGGCGGGGCGGCGTCGAGGCAGCGGCAAGGCGGCGCGGCGCGGCCGGCGGCGAGGCGGCGCGAGGCGGCGGCGCGAATCGGGCGCGGCTAGGGTTTGGGGCGCGGGTTGGGCTGGCTCGGGCCCCGGGGTGGCGGCTTATAAAGCCCCGGCCAGGCGGAGTCCTGGCTGGTTACGGCCCAGGGTCGGTTCGGAATTTTTTTAAGTAATTCTGCACAGAAAAACTAATGAAAGAAATACTAAACGGACTCCAAAAATTCTGAAATAAATTTTCCCGTCTTCTAAAATCAAGCCGCACAGGATGAACATTTATTTGGGCCTAAATGCAATTTTGAAAAACACACATTTTTCCTAAATTCAAATAAAATAGCAAATAAAACCAAATAAAATCTTATTTGATTTTTTTATTAAATCCTCAATATTTCTTTATTTTGGGAAAGTCATTTTATTCCCTCTGTCATATTTTTGTAATAGAAATAATTGAAGATAAAATAAATAAAATCAAATGATCCTATTTCCAAAATTTGAGAAAACTCAAATATGAAAATAACGAAATCCCCAACTCTCTCCGAGGGTCCTTGAGTTGCGAAAAATTTCTAGGATCAACCAAAATGCAATAAATATGATATGCAATGATGATCTAGTGTATAACATTCCAAATTAAAATTTTGGGATGTTACAAACCTACCCCCCTTAAGATGAATCTCGCCCTCGAGATTCGGGTTGGCTAGAAAATAGGTGAGGGTGGTCCTTCAGCAAATCTTCCTCTCGTTCCCAGGTGGCTTCATCCTCCATGTGGTGGCTCCACTAAACCTTGCAAAACTTGATAACCTTGCTGCGGGTGACTCGACTGGCATACTCTAGAATCTTAACTGGTTTCTCCTCATAGGTCAAATCACTATCCAACTGAATCGCTTCCAGTGGTACTGTATCTCTCAGCGGTATGTTAGCCATTTCTGCGTGGCACTTCTTCAACTGGGATACATGAAACACGTCGTGAACTCCTGACAGTCCTTCGGGTAATTCCAACTTATAGGCAACTTCTCCCATACGCTCCAAAACTTGGTATGGGCCTACAAAACGTGGTGCTAACTTTCCCTTAACTCCAAAGCGCTTAACTCCTCGAAGTGGTGATACTCGAAGATAGACTCGGTCTCCGACTTCATAAATTGCCTCCTTGCATTTAGAATCTGCATAACTCTTCTGCCTGGGTTGAGCTACCTTTAGCCTGTCGCGAATTAATTTCACTTTCTGTTCAGACTCCTTTATCAGATCCGGTCCAAACAACTGGCGATCTCCAACTTCATCCCAGGACAATGGGGTCCTGCACCTCCTTCCGTACAAGGCTTCGAAAGGGGCCATCTTCAAACTGGTTTGATAGCTGTTGTTGTAAGAGAACTCTGCATATGGCAAATTCTCATCCCAACTAGATCCATAATCTAGCGCACAAGCTCTTAGCATATCCTCCAAAATCTGATTGACTCTCTCGGTCTGTCCATCTGTCTGTGGGTGGAAAGCTGTGCTAAACTCCAGTCTGGTTCCCAAAGTCTCATGCAACTGATTCCAGAACTTTGAGGTAAACTGGGTTCCTCTATATGATACAATGCTCCTTGGAACTCCATGCAGACATACGATCCTGGTCATGTATATCTTTGCCAACTTTGCACTGGTATAGGTAGTCTTCACTGGAATGAAATGAGCTACCTTTGTCAAACGATCGACTATAACCCATATCGAGTCATAGCCTGAACGTGTTCTGGGCAATCCTGTAATAAAATCCATGCCTAGCTTATCCCACTTCCATTTGGGTATCGGCAATGGTTGTAGCAATCCTGCTGGCTTCTGATGCTCTGCCTTCACTCTCTGACATACATCACAAACTGCTACATATTCCGCAATATCCTTCTTCATTCCGGTCCACTAGAAAATATCCTTCAAATCCAAATACATCTTGGTATTTCCTGGGTGAATCAAGTATGGTGAGTCATGGGCCTCTTGCAGAATTAGCTTCCTAATCCGCGGATCATTTGGTACATAGACACAGTCTTCAAACCATAAGGTATCGTTCTCATCCTCACGAAATCCCTTAGCTTTTCCTTTGTTCATTTTCTCCTTAATAGAAGCAATTTCCTTGTCAGTCCTTTGAGCTTTTCTGATCTTATCCATCAAGGTAGACTGAATCTCCAATGCGGCTACATAGCCTCTTGGAACTAATTCCAAACGTAGCTCTCGTAGATTTTCGGCTAACTCCCCTGGTAAATCTCCCGTCATTAGGGTGTTGACATGGCTCTTACGGCTTAATGCGTCAGCTACTACATTAGCCTTTCCAGGGAGATAATGCAATTTCATATCATAATCCTTGATGAGCTCCAACCATCTCCTTTGTCTGAGGTTCAACTCCTTCTGTGTGAAAATATACTTCAAACTCTTGTGATCCGTGTACACCTCGCAATGGTTTCCAATCAGAAAATGTCTCCAAATCTTCAATGCATGCACTACGGCTGCTAACTCCAAATCATATAATTCAACTCATGAGGCATAAGCTGTCGTGAGGCATATGATACAACTCTGCCTTCCTGCATAAGCACTGCTCCAAGTCCTCGACGTGAAGCGTCGCAATACACCTCATAATCCTTGGTCTGATCCGGTAGAATCAACACGGGTGAGGTAACCAAACATTTCTTCAACTCCTGAAAATTAGCCTCACATTCCTCCATCCATATGAACTTGGTATCCTTCTTCAACAACTCAGTCATAGGCTTCACAATCTTTGAGAAATTCTCAATAAACCTCCGGTAGTATCCTGTGAGTCCAAGAAAACTCCGGATCTCTCCCACGGTGGTTGGTGCTTCCCACTTGGTCACGGTATCAACTTTAGTGGGATCTAGTGCTATACCTTCTCCTGATATAACGTGTCCGAGAAATCCAACTCCCTTCAACCAAAACTCACATTTGCTAAATTTGGCATATGATTGATGTTCTCTGAGCTTTCCAAGAACCAAACGCAAATGCTCCTTATGCTCCTCTTCATTCTTTGAGTAAACGAGGATATCATCAATGAACACTACGACGAACTTATCCAAGAACTCCATAAACACCTTGTTCATCATGTTCATAAAATATGCAGGTGTGTTAGTCAGACCAAATGACATAACGGTATACTCGTACAGCCCATACCTGGTGGTAAAAGCCGTCTTGGGTATATCCTGTTCCCGAATCTTCAACTGGTGGTATCCTGATCGCAGATCGATCTTGGAAAATACCTTAGCTCCTTGCAATCGATCAAACAGATCATTGATCATCGGTAGGGGGTACTTGTTTTTGATGGTTACTTCATTCAATCCTCGATAATCGACAACCATCCTTAACGATCCATCCTTCTTCTCCACTAGAAGTACTGGCGATCCCCAAGGTGATGAACTTGGGCGAATATATCCTTTATCCAGTAACTCCTTAATCTGCTTCTTAATTTCCACCAAATCCTTTGCAGGCATCCTATATGGTCTCTTTGATATTGGCCCTGTGCCTGGCAAAAGCTCAATCAAAAACTCAATATCTCTATCTGGTGGCATGCCTGGCAACTCTTTTGGAAATACTTCGGGGAAATCCTTCACTACTGGTACTTCCTCCTGCACTACTCCGGTTAAACAATTTACTTGAGTCCTCTTTGGCACATGTCGGGATACATACTTGATTCTTCTCCCTTCTAGGGTTGTAAGTGAAATTGACTTACTGGCACATTCAATATTCCCTTCATACTTTGATAACCAATCCATGCCTAATATCACATCCAATCCTTGGGATTCCAATACTATTAGGTCCGAGGGAAAAACATAGTTACCAATCCTTAATGGTAACCGATCACACCATAGACTAGCCATATGTTCTGCTCCAGGCGAGGTTACTAACATGGGTGACCTAAGGGCTTGGGTTGGCAGTTTATACTTATCCACAAATCCCCTTGATATGTATGAATGCGATGCACCAGTATCAAAAAGAACGAGTGCAGTAAATGACTTAACCAAAAACTTACCGATTACTGCATCCGGCTGCTCTTCAGCCTCCTCCACGTTAACGTGGTTCACCTGTCCCCTGTTGAAAGGGTTTGGCTTCTTCCCAGAGCTTCCATTGCCATTTCCATTCTGGGATTCAGGACATTCATTGGCATAATGTCCGGTCTTCTGGCACTTAAAGCAAGTGACTTGGCTCAGGTCTTTCTTGGCTGGGGTTGATGGGTTGGTGCGGTTCTGGCTGTTACTTCCTCCATTCCCATTACCATTCCTGGGGCCATTGTGATTGTGCGAACTACCTCCTCCATGGCTATGCTGAAAATGTCCTCCTGGCCTAGGGGTAAATCGTGGCTTCTGCTGAGCTCCTGAATTGTACTTTCCTTGTGCATACTTCCTCTTGTGATTCTCGATTTGCTGCTGCTTCCCTTCAATCATAAGAGCACGATCTACCAATTCCTGGTAGTTTTTGAAGGTTGCTACCATCAACTGCATGCTCAACTCATCATTCAGTCCTTCCAGAAACTTCTCCTGCTTAGCTGCATCCGTAGAAACGTCATCTGGGGCATAATGTGCTAGCTTACTAAAGTCCTCCACATACTGGCCAACTGTCCGTCCTCCTTGGCGCAAGTTGCGGAACTCTCGCTTCTTCATGGCCATAGCTCCTGCTGAAACATGAGTAGTATGAAAAGCCTGCTGAAACTGGTCCCATGTGATAGTATCGACAGGGAAAGTGGCTGTGAAATTCTCCCACCATGATGTTGCGGGTCCTTCAAGCTGATGTGCGGCAAACTTCACCTTCTCCGCATCAGTGCATCCTGTTGTGGTCAACTCTCTAGCTGTCTTGCGGAGCCAATCATCTGCTACTATCAGCTCGGTGCTACTGGAAAACACCGGCGGATTTAGTCTAAGAAAACGGGCTAAGTGATCAACAGGTGGTGGTGGTGATGGGTTGTTGTTGTTGTTGTTGTTGTTGTTCCCCTGGTTCTGATTCTGGACTAGTAACTGCATCAATGTGTTCTGCTGCTGGATCAACTGAGTGAGCCCCGGTGGGAAGGTAAATCCGGGGTCACGTCTCGGAGGCATCTGAGGGTTTAGAAAAGATGAGATTTAAGAATAGAGGGGGCCTAAAGAGAAAACACTACCCATATGCACATGAGGGAAAAGCAAACAATTCACTTCATTCAATCAACCAAACAAGGGCATACAATCGATCTAACTATCGCAAAAGTGCTCGGGCTACTATATTTACATGGTGGACTACTACTACTGTTGGGGTGGTCTACTAGAAATATTCTTCGGTTGCAGACTCCATGATATCTGCTCCATCTTCATCAACATAGTCATCATCGCTATCATCTGGATCCGAGTCGGTGTCGTCAATGATGATGTAGTCTTCCGGGCGAATCTCCTTGGGTTCTTCGTCTTCTTCTACCGATGTAGGGTCTCCCATGAATATTCCAATCTTCTTGATCAGATCGTCATTCTTTTCCACTAATACTTCAATTTATTCTTCAAAATCTTCACGTGTAGCCTTGAGTTCTTCCTCTAGTTCCTTGATTCTTGTCCTTGCCTTCTTCAGGTCTATCATGCCGGCGCACATCTGGTTCTCCTGACGTCGAATGTGCTGGTTTAACTCCTGGATAAAAGCTGCAATTGATCTATCCTTTCTGGTGCTGATCATATCCCAGTGCTCATCTCGGCGCCCACAAATCTGGTAGATAGTATCCTTGAGATCATTGTGGTAGACTTCTCCAATGCATCCCATGGCGATGTGAGCTGCCATGCTCTTTCCTAGACTCCAGGTTGGTGCATCGAAAGAAAACTCTATGGGCTCAGTGACTGGCATGAACGTCCTTCCTAGAACTTGAACTTGAATCATCTAGCGCTCTTCTTCAGGTAAGGTGGCGTTGTAGGTTCCGGTGAAGCTTGGTACTCCTATGTTCAGGTATCTAGTGACTTCCTTCAAGTGACGTCCAAAGGGTGTATCTTCATCCGGTTGAGTGAACTTGTTCCTTGCAACTGCCATCCTAAAAGAGTAGAAAAGATGAGAGGTCACAAGAGAAGAGAGTGAGTAGTGATCTAGGTCTTTATCTTAGTGGTCGTGTCCTACAGTCAGCGTGTGCTCTAATACCATCTTGAAGCGACCAGACCTCAAACGGTCCAATCTCTGTGCTTCGGTGTCATCCCTGGATCAGTAATGCTGACACCACACAGTACTTGAAGGATTTATAGCAGAGTAGCAATCACACACTTATTACATCGAGTGTCTCCAAAGATAACTTATTACAATAAAAATGGCTTAAGGCCATCTAATAACGATAACAGCGGAAGGCTTGGAAGATAAGTGAGTCCATCAATTCCAACGGCATCACTGAGTATAGAACCACAACCTAAAACTCCTTAATCGTCATCTAAAAAGTCTGCAACATTAACGTTGCAGCCCGAAAACGGGTCAGCACATGGAATATGCTGGCAATGTAACACATAGAGAATAATGGAATGAAACAGCTATACTATATGCATATTTGGCTGGTGGAAAGCTCTATGGTTACAGTTTTGCGTAAAGCCAATTTTTCCCTACTGCAAAGGAATAAATTTATTTAACTATTATGGTGGTTGTTAAACACTGAGAATGGTTGACAGCATTCTCAATCCCAATTAAACATCATCATTAAACAAACCCAACAAAATTAATCTTTAGAGTAACATGTTGAGATTCACATGATAATCCAGGTACTAGATACTCAAGATGTCCATAACCTGGAATACGACTCAGGGAGTCCTGGATTAGGGGGTGTTCGGGTAGCTGGACTATACCTTCAGCCGGACTCCTGGATTATGAAGATACAAGATTGAAGACTTCGTCCCGTGTCCGGATGGGACTTTCCTTGGCGTGGAAGGCAAGTTTGGCAATGCGGATATTCAAGATCTCCTACCATTGTAACCGACTCTGTGTAACCCTAACCCTATCCGGTGTCTATATAAACCAGAGGGTTGTAGTCCGTAGGCAATCAACTCCATACACAACAATCATACCATAGGCTAGCTTCTAGGGTTTATCCTCCTTGATCTCGAGGTAGATCTACTCTTGTACTACCCATATCATCAATATTAATCAAGCAGGAGTAGGGTATTACCTCCATCGAGAGGGCCCGAACCTGGGTAAAACAAAGTGTCCCCTGTCTCTGTTACCATCCGGCCTAGACGCACAGTTCGGGACCCCCTACCCGAGATCCGCCGGTTTTGACACCGACATTGGTGCTTTCATTGAGAGTTCCTCTGTGCCGTCACAATCAGGAAGGATGCCTCCTCCTATCTTTAAAGACGGCGCCGTTGCTAAGGGAGCCTTGGCTGTCAGCCAAACCCTCCGGCTAGGTGGTTTTCTCATGACCACCTGTTCGGCTGTTGCGCCGACGATGACCTCTCGGGTCATCAAAAGCAACCTACACGTCAGCTCGGAGCTTGTCGACCAGCTAGATCCAATGGAGCTCTCTTCCGTAAACGAGCTCTTGGATCGCATCGCCGCCCTGGGGGTCGCTAGGATTACGACCAGGTTGGGCTTAAACCCGATCTAAGAGAAATTAACTCTCCCCAAGTCACCCACCACGTTGCCGTGGTAGAGGCGCAGTGCGGCGACCCTTCATCTATTTTAAGGACTAGCTACGTCCGAATTCTCGACTCCTCCAAACCGGATACCCGCGGAGGGGAGGATGTAACTCAAGACCTGAGCTTAGGATCAGGCAACGGGCTAGATTCGTTGGACAACATCCAAGAATCCGAACTTCAGAGTTCGAAAACTCTTTGGCCTCTGAATCATGGATTGGGTGAGGTTTCAGATTCAACGACACCCGCCCACCCGAACATAAGCGATCTCTCCCAAATCAGGTAGAGGCCCGAGGAAACAGTACATCATTACTGGGCCAGATTCCTCCTGGTTATGAACAGGATAAAGGATTGCCGCGAGGAAGACGCAGTCTCAATTTTCTGCAGTAATTGCACGGACGAGGGAATCCTTAACGCCGTAAGTCGTCGTGATATTACACGCTTCGCTGACTTGGCGTCCATAGTACAAAAATTTTATGCGATGGAAAGCGCCTGAAAAACCGAAATAAAATTTTGGGATAATCCGGCCTTGAATAGTAATCCCGTCCGAACTAAGAGGGTGCATCATCATAGGACACCCGGGATAAACACCAAAAAGCCAAAACCCTCTACAGGGCATGGAACCGTACTGGAAAGGTGGCTCGATGGACCCTGTAGAATTCACAATACAGAGGACGCCACACCAACTCACAGCCTTAGAGCATGTTGGATACTCCGGCAAGTGGCCAAAATTGGCGAGGACCTCTTAATCCTGGAGGCCGCAGAAAGCCAGCCCGAGGACACCAGTACCGTTCTCACAGTCTTCGAGACTTTCGCATCAAACAATGTGCGAAAAAGAACACTCCGCAGCCTCACCGAAGTCTATCAAGTTGCAACAATAAATCCATGGAGCGACACTGCTATTACCTTCAACGCAAGTGATGAACCTAAATTCCGAACAGCCCGAGCACCAGCCGCATTGGTCCTCAGTCCCATAGTGGACGGCTTTCGCCTCATCAAGGTGCTCATGGATGGAGGCAGCGGACTGAACCTCATTTATGAGGAAACCCTTCAAAAAATGGAAATAGACTGGAGCCGCGTCGAGCGAAGCAGCACAACCTTTAGAGGAATAATCCCCAGTCGGGAAGCGCGCTGCACAGGAAAAATCACACTAGATGTGGTGTTCGGCACGCCAGATAATTACTGGTCCGAAGAAGTCACGTTTCAAGTGGCCCCGTTTAAGAGCGGACATCATGCTTTACTGGGACGGGAAGCATTCACAATCTTCCAAGCAATACCCCATTATGGGTACATGAAGCTTAAGATGCCCGGGCCAAACGGAATTATCACTCTAGCTAGTGATCCGGACGTCGCACTCCGCGCCGAAAACAAGACCGCCGCATTAGCCCTTGAGGCACTATCCGAAGCCCTAGCGGCCGAGGAACTGACTGCGCTGCGCTCCACGGTTAACAGGGATGGTGTGATACTCGATAAGAGATCCAAATCCACATCCTTCAAGCCAGCTGACGAAATAGTCAAATTCCAGGTCCATCCATCGGACCCCAATAAAATAGCTTCCATCGGGGCACGACTGAGCCCTGATGCCGACGCCGCACTGCGAGAGTTCCTACGAGAGAACTGGGACATTTTCGCTTGGCACCCTTCAGACATGCCAGGAATCCCACGCAAGCTGGCTGAACACAGCTTAAATATCCTAAAAGGATTCAAACCTGTCAGACAAGCCCTTCGGCGTTTTTCCGATCCCAAGAGACAGGCTATGGGAGAGGATCTAGCCAAGCTATTGGGGGCCGGATTCATTAGAGACATAAAACATCCGGACTGGCTAGCAAACTTGGTGATGGTACCAAAGAAGGACAAATCCTGGCGCCCGTGTGTCGATTTTAAAGACCTTAACAAGGCTTGCCCAAAGGATCCCTTCCCCCTCCTCCGTATCGATCAAATTATCGATGCCACCGCAGGACACGAATCATTGTGTTTCCTCGATGCATACTTCGGTTACCATCAAATCAAGATGGCAGAATCAGACCAAGCTGCAACAGCATTCATCACACCATACGGCCCATTCTGCTTCAACACAATGCCCTTCGGGCTGAATAACGCCGGCGCAACATATCAGCACATGATCCAGACATGTCTGGCAAATCAGATCGGCAAAACAGTGGAGGCGTATGTGGATGAAGTGGTTGTCAAATCAAGACATGTCGAATCTCTAATAGACGACTTGAGGCTTACATTCGATAACCTCCGAAAATATGACATCAAGCTCAATCCGGAAAAATGCATCTTCGACGTTCCAGCCGGAAAGCTCTTGGGCTTCATTGTATCCGGTAGAGGAATTGAAGCAAATCCAGCCAAGATCCGAGCTTTGTCACAATTGGATATCCCAAAGGACCTCAAACAAATACAAAAATTAATCGGATGCGTGGCGGCTTTAAGCCGCTTCATCTCTCGCTTGGGAGAAAAGGCACTACCCCTCTATCGCCTCCTTCGGCGCACCGAACACTTCGAGTGGACGGAGGCCGCCACAGCCGGACTTGATGAAATAAAACCCATATTGGCAACAAACCCAGTCCTGGCCGCGTCGAACACCGGCGAACCAATGTTATTGTACATTGCAGCAACACATCAAGTTGTCAGCGCAGTGCTCGTTGTCGAGGGGGAAATGGACGGACACAAATCCCCCCTTCAAAGGCCGGTCTACTACGTATCCACTGTCCCCACTCCATGCAAATCACGGTACCCGCATTATGAAAAGATTGCATACGCGGTATTCATGGCATCCTGGAAGCTACGACACTACTTTCAAGAGTGTTCCATAGCGGTAGCCTCGGAAGTACCACTCAACGATATTATCAACAACCGCGACGCAATGGGCCGGATTGCAAAATGGGCCATCGAGCTCCTCCGGTTCGATATAACCTATAAGCCACGGCGACCTATCAAATCGCAAGTTTTGGCCGACTTCGTCGCAGAATGGACGGAGGCCGAGCTCCCTAAAGAGCACGGCACATACTCAAACTGGATTATGCATTTTGACGGCTCCAAAATGTTGGCCGGACTGGGGGTTGGCGTCGTCCTGACGTCCCCCATA
Organism: Triticum urartu; assembly: GCF_003073215.2. NCBI lineage: Eukaryota > Viridiplantae > Streptophyta > Magnoliopsida > Poales > Poaceae > Triticum > Triticum urartu. The sequence continues at coordinate 206,218,116 of NC_053027.1, read as the reverse complement.
GGAGACACAGTCCAATATGTGCTCCAGATCATGTACATGGATTCCAACAATGCAGCCGAATATGAGGCCCTCCTACATGGTTTTCGGATAGCAGTATCCATGGGTATCCAGCGCCTAGAGGTACACGGGGATTCAAACCTCGTGATATCCCAAATAAATGGAGACTTCGACGCCAAGGACCCAAAAATGGCAGCTTACCGCAACGCCGTCCTAAAAATGTCAGCTCGGTTCGAAGGGCTGGAGTTTCACCATATAGCCCGAGAAAACAATCAAGCAGCGGACGTCTTGGCACGCATCGGAGCAAAACGCGATGCAGTCCCCCCCCAACATCTTTTTGGAAAGATTATTCAAACCATCCGTAGCATGGGAGGGGGAACCCACAAATAACAGCCCGGACTCAGCCACACCACTCGACGCCGAACAATCTGACACAATTGGCTCTGCCAATGAAATCACACCTTCAGCCCACGTAATAATGGCGGTCATTGCCCCGTGGACAGAACCATTCTTAGCCTACCTTACTAGGCAGGAACTCCTGGAGGACCAGAACGAGGCCCGCTGCATAGTGCGGCGATCTAAAGCCTATAGAGTCCATTAGGGAGAGCTTTATAAGAAAAGCACTACCAGAGTCCTTCAAAGGTGCATCTCCGAAGAGGAAGGGCGGAACCTTCTGGCTGAAATTCATGCCGGACTCGGTGGTCACCACACCGCTGCTCGGTCCCTTGTTAGCAAGGCTTTCCGTACAGGCTTTTATTGGCCGACGGCCCGGGCAGACGCTCAGGACTTAGTCCAACGATGCGCTGGTTGCCAACTTTTTGCCAACTGAGGGAGTCCTCGATTAGGGGGTGTTCGGATAGCCGAACTATACCTTCAGCCAGACTCCTGGACTATGAAGATATAAGATTGAAGACTTCGTCCCGTGTCCGGATGGGACTTTCCTTGGCGTGGAAGGAAAGCTTGGCGATGCGATATTCAAGATCTCCTACCATCGTAACCGACTCTGTGTAACCCTAACCCTATCCAGTGTCTATATAAACCGGAGGATTGTAGTCCGTAGAGGGTCAACTCCATACACAATCATACCATAGGCTAGCTTCTAGGGTTTAGCCTCCTTGATCTCGTGGTAGATCTACTCTTGTACTACCCATATCTTCAATATTAATCAAGCAGGAGTAGGGTTTTACCTCCATCGAGAGGGACCGAACCTGGGTAAAACAAAGTGTCCCCTGTCTCCTGTTACCATCCGGCCTAGACGCACAGTTTGGGACCCCCTACCCGAGATCCGCCGGTTTTGACACCGACATTGGTGCTTTCATTGAGAGTTCCTCTGTGTCGTCGCCTTTAGGCCCGATGGCTCCTTTGATCATCCACAACGATGCGGTCCAGGGTGAGACTTTCCTCCCCAGAAAGATCTTCGTCTTCGGCGCCTTCGCACTGCGGGCCAATTCGCTTGGCCACCTTGAGCAGATCAGAAGCTACGCCCCTAGCCATCAGGTCAGGTTTGGAAGCCTAAACTACACGGCTGGCATCCGCGGAGACTTGATCTTCGACGGATTCGAGCCACAGCCAAGCGTGCCGCACTGTCTCGATGGGCATGATATAGCTCTACCGCCAAACAGCGCCTTGGAGGCCGCACATGCATCGGTTTCGACCATTGATTCGGAACCTACTGCGCCGATCGAGGATCAGCGATTGGACACTGCCTCAGGGGCTGCGGTCTCAGAGGCGATCGAGCCGAACTCCAGCACCGCACTCCGCATGGCCCGTGACTCCGAGGAGCCCGATTCCTCTCTGAACTCCGAGCCCCCCACGCCCCTGCCAATCGAATCCGAGTGGGCGCCGGTAATGGAGTTCACCGCAGCGGACATCTTTCAGCATTCGCCTTTTGGCGACATCCTGAATTCTCTTAAGTCTCTCTCTCTTTATCAGGAGATCCCTGGCCGGACTATGGTCAGCAAGGGTGGGATACGGACGGTGAGGAAATTCAAAACCCACCCACCACCCACTTTGTAGCCACTGTCGACGATTTAACTGACATACTTGACTTCGGCTCCGAAGACATCGATGGCATGGACGAGGATATAGGAGACGAACAGGAACCAGCACCTGTAGGGCGCTGGAAATCCACCTCGTCATACGACATATACATGGTGGATACTCCAAAAGATGGAGATGGCGATGGAACAATGGGGGATGACGTCCCCAAGAAACAGCCAAAGCGCCGGCGTCAGCGGCGCCGCTCTAAATCCCGCCAAAGCAAAAATGGTGATTCCGGCACGGGAGATAATACTACCCCGGACAGCGCCGAAGAACACCCACCTCAGCAAGATTCGGCACAGGAGGATGGAGAAGCCAGCCCTCATGAGAGAGCGGCAGACCAAGAGGTCGAGGATGATAACTATACACCTCCCTCCGAAGACGAGGCAAGCCTCGATGACGACGAATTCGTCATACCATCAGACCCCGCCGAACAAGAGCGTTTTAAACGCATGCTTTTAGCCACGGCAAGCAGCCTCAAGAAAAAGCAGCAACAACTTAGAGCTGCCCAAGATTTGCTAGCTGACAGATGGACTGAAGTCCTTGCGGCCGAAGAGTATGAACTCAAACGCCCCTCCATGAGTTACCCGAAGCACAGGCCACTACCCCGATCAGAGGAGGAAGCACCTACATCACCAGCGCATGACATGGCAGACCGGCCACCCCATGGCCGTGACAGAGAGGCCGCTCAGCCCTCCACCCAAACCATGCCCCGACGCCGCACAACTAAGGCACGGGAAAATGCGCCCAACCTGCGAGACATACTGGAGGATAAAGCAAGACAAACAAGATCGATCTATGGATCGCGCAGGCGCCCTACGGCATGTCACAATGATCTTCACTCCGGATACAAAAAATCCGACCGGGCCGAACACAACCGACATAGCTCTTCCGAGCTGCGTTGTGATATAGCCCAGTACAGAGGCGCCGCACACCCGCTATGCTTCACGAATGAAGTAATGGATCATAAAATCCCAGAGGGCTTCAAACCTGTAAACATCGAATCATACGATGGCACCACAGACCCGGCGGTATGGATCGAGGACTATCTCCTTCACATCCACATGGCACGCGGCGATGATCTACACGCCATCAAGTACCTCCCGCTCAAACTTAAAGGACCGGCCCGGCATTGGCTTAACAGCTTGCTAGCACACTCAATCGGTTCTTGGGAGGACCTGGAAGCCGCATTCCTCGATAACTTCCAGGGCACTTACATGCGACCGCTGGATGCCGATGACTTAAGCCACATAATTCAGCAGCCAGAAGAATCAGCCAGACAATTCTGGACACAGTTCCTAACAAAGAAAAACCAGATAGTCGACTGCCCGGGCGCAGAGGCCCTAGCAGCCTTCAAGCATAACATCCGTGACGAGTGGCTTGCGTGGCACCTGGGACAGGAAAAGCCAAAATCCATGGCAGCACTCACGACACTCATGACCCGCTTTTGCGCGGGAGAAGACAGCTAGCTGGCTCGCAGTAACAACTTATCAAAGAACCCTGGTAATTCGGATACCAAGGACAAAAGTGGCAGGACACATCGGTATAAGCAAAAACGCCGCTTTAACAGCGACAGCAATGAAGACACGGCAGTCAACGCCGGATTCAAAGGCTATAAATCCGGTCAGCGGAAAAAGCCATTCAAAAAGAATACTCAGGGCCCGTCCAGTTTGGACCGAATACTCGATCGATTGTGCCAGATACATGGCACCCCCGAAAAGCCAGCCAATCACACTAACAGGGATTGTTGGGTGTTCAAGCTGGCAGGCAAGTTAAGAGCCGAAAACAGAGACAAGGGGCTGCACAGCGACGACGAGGAGCCCAAGCCGCCGAACAACAATGGACAGAAGGGCTTTCCCCCACAAGTGCGAATAGTGAACATGATATACGCAACACACATCCCCAAGCGGGAGCGGAAGCGTGCGCTGCGGCACGTATACGTGATGGATCCAGTCGCCCCAAAATTCAACCCATGGTCCTCCTGCCCGATCACTTTTGACCGAAGGGACCATCCCAATAGCATCCGTCATGGCGGCTTCGCCGCATTGGTCCTTGACCCAATCATAGACGGATTTCACCTCACAAGAGTCCTCATGGATGGCAGCAGTAGCCTGAACCTGCTTTATCAGGACACAGTGCGGAAAATGGGCATAGATCCCTCAAGGATCAAACCCACAAGAACAACCTTTAAAGGCGTTATACCAGGTGTAGAAGCCAACTGTACAGGCTCAGTAACACTTGACGTGGTCTTCGGATCCCCGGATAATTTCCGAAGCGAAGAGTTAATCTTCGATATAGTCCCGTTTCGCAGTGGCTATCACGCCCTGCTCGGACGAACCGCATTTGCAAAATTCAATGCGGTGCCGCATTACGCATATCTCAAACTCAAGATGCCAGGCCCTCGAGGAGTAATCACGGTCAACGGAAACACCGAACGCTCCCTCCGTATGGAGGAGCATACGGCGGCTCTCGCAGCGGAGGTACAAAGTAGCCTTCTTAGGCAATTCCCCAGTCCGGCCATTAAAAAGCCAGACACTGCCAAGCGCGCCCGGAGTAACCTACAGCAGGACCGCCTGGCACACTCTGAGCAAGCGTAGCAATGCGGCCCCAGCCCCAGCTTTCGCGACCTAGCAAAACCAGTACCTCGTGTACATAACTACGCCCTTGAAATACCATGGGCACAGGGGAAGGGGCACACTAACGGCACGCCCAAAATACGGCTTAAAACGTACCAGGGGCTGCCGGATTCTTTTTTTAATTTTTTCCTTACTTTCAGGACTCCATATTTCGGACAACCTGTTCGGCAATTCGATTGCCGCACAAACGATGCAAGATCCAGGGAGGCAGACAAGCCATGCCGCATTATGGAACTCCCAGGTGGTCTCTGTTACGAGCGGTATACCTGTTTTAAATACAATTCAGTGGCCTGCCCTTGGTCAGGACATACTGAATAGTCCAATATCTTTTGCTTCTCGCACTATTTGTATCGTTCGGCTTTGATAAATAGCCTCTCTATAAACAATGCTTAGCTTTTCGTCTATTTTTTGCATTACTCTATTTTATATATGTTCATTAATGACATGTTGCACCCGTACACTATGGTACGACAAGTACGCCAGGGGCTTCAGTACCCTTTAATATGGTGTGAGAAGTCCGTACACTTTCACAAGTGCAGCACCCCGAACTTATAGCACTATATGCATCGGCTCCGAATCATGATTTGGGTCAATAGTTGGGTTTGCCCGGCTCCTATGTTTTGGTGCCTTACGTTCCGCTATATCGGCTAAGGTAGCACTAGGAGAACCACTGCGATTGTGCCCCGGTTGAGCTGGGCTAAGCACCTCAGTGGAGAAAGCTAAAACTGACTGTCATGATGAGGCGAGAGACCGGTCGCTGTTTGAGAGGTTTTTCGGGTCCCTAAAGGCCTATGCCGCTTCAAGCGAGGAGCTGGATAACCCCAGCCAAGGCGTGGATAGCGCCCCGAACTCGGTCTTCCGAACTAGGGGCTTCGGCGAAATTTAAAATTATAACGTTCTATGGCTAAGTGAGAGTGTTCAAGCATTATAGTCCGATTGCCTGGTTCGCCGTGCTGAGTGCCTCCCTCGAAGGACCCAACTATGGGAAAAAGAGTGCTCAGGTTTATCCCCGAACACCCCAGCACTAGTGGCATGGGGGTAGAAGCCGACGACTGGCCATCTCTCATTTTTTTTGATAAACGGCCGCACAGAAAATAATATTTTAAATTCAACAAGCATTGCTTAAGCGCTTATGAACAAGTTTTCAGCGCACAGGATAAAAACGAATGAAGTTTATTCAAAAATTACATCCTTGGTACATTCATCTGCCACAAGGCAAGCACCCGCAAGAACATCCTTGTAATAGTTCTCGGGCTTGCGATGCTCCTTCCCCGGCGGCGGCCCGTCCTTCACAAGCTTCGCACCGTCTAGCTTACCCCAGTGCACCTTTACACGGGCAAGGGCCCTACGGGCACCTTCGATGCAGACGGAGCGCTTGAGGACCTCGAGCCTTGGACAGGCCTCCACCAGCCGCCGCACCAGCCCGAAGTAGCTCCCAGGCAGGGCCTCTCCAGGCCACAGCCGAACTATGAAGCCCTTCATGGCCTGTTCGGCCGCCTTGTGGAGTTCGACCAGCTGTTTCAGCTGGTCGCTTAAAGGCACAGGGTGTCCGGCCTCAGCATACTGAGACCAGATCACCTTCTCCGTCGAGCTGCCCTCTTCAGCTCGGTAGAATGCGGCGGCGTCGGATATGCTGCGGGGAAGATCTGTGAATGCCCCTGGAGAACTCCGGATTCGGGTAAGTAACAAGTAGTTTACTTTTATATTTCTGCTTTGCCTAAAGAATGCCTTACCCACTGCTATCTTCATATCCTCCAACTCTCGGAGGGCCTTTTGGGCTTCGGCCTTGGCAGACTTGGCAGTCTCAAGGGCCGCCGCGAGCTCGGACGCTCGGGTCTCTGACTCAAGCTCCAAACTCTCATGTTTTCTCATGAGAGCCTGAAGCTCTTGCTGCACCTCGCCGACCTGCGCCCCAAGTTTTTCTCGCTCGGTGCGCTCCGCGGCCATTTTCTTTTCGGCCTCAGACAGCGCCTGCTTGAGGGTCGCCACCTCAGTCATGGCACCTACAATAAGCAGTACAATCCTGTTATTTTTTGCAATCACGCCTCTCTATAGGCACTTATTTCTGTAAGGTATTTCTTACCTTCTTTCTCCTCGAGTTGCCGCTTGGCAAGGCCGAGCTCTTGCTCGGACCGCTCGAGTCCCTGTTTCAGGACACCCACCTCCGCAGTCAGTGCGGCGGTGGATAGCAGCGAAGCCTGCATACGCATATTGACTCTTTATTGTTAGACTCCTGCGAAATTTAATAGATCCTCTATTCGGCTTTTCTTTTCGAACGCCAAATAGAGCATCAGGGGCTACTGTCTATGCGGTAACATTTTTACATATTTTTACTTACCTCGAAGCCTGTTAGGAGGCTAGCGCAAGCTTCACTCAGCCCGCTCTTGGCGGACTGGACCTTCTGGATCACCGTACTCATAATAGTACGGTGCTCCTCGTCGATGGAGGCGCCTTCAAGCACCTCCAGCAGATTGTCCGGCACCTCTGGTTGGACGGAGGTTGCCGGCTCAGAAGGCTTGCTCCTCTTGGAAGGAGCTCGCCTACAGCGGTCCGGAATCATGGAAGATTCTGGCACGGTGTCCGGCTTAAGGCCGGACTTGGAGCCCTGGGGGGTCTTGTCCCCTTTACTCCTGGGGTCCGAGAGGTTGCCTTGCGGCTCCTCCAGGACCACCTCCTGCTGCCCCGGAGCTTGTCGCGACGCCACTTCGGCCTCGTCCGCAGTGCCGGGGGAGACAGCGGGCGGAACGGAGTTCACGTCCGATGAATCCAGGGAGCCGCTCCACGACTCGTTGAGTTCGGCCCAGGGCGGACTGCATAAGTATCATTGACATTAGGTAAATCTGTGCAACAAAGGAACATCACGAGTTACTCTGATATCCGAACTTATGATTTCGCCGGACGCTTGGCCCTGTCCGGCCACTCCTCTTCGTCTTCTTCGGCGTTGGGGGAATAGTCCGGCGGAGGGGTCTTCCTCTTCCTGGACCCCTCGGCCTCCCCAGTTGGGGCGGCCTCCCTCTTCTTTCCTCCCCCCGCTGGAGGGGGAGAGGTTTCTTCTTCCTCCTCCTCGTTTTCATGGGAGGAGGGCACCTCGGACTCGCCGGATGACGAGTCCGACAACACCACATTACGGGTACTCTTTCAAGTCCCCGTGGTCTTCTTCTTCTTGGCCTTCTTCTCCAGCACCACATAAGGCGCCGGAGTCAGCAGCTTCACCAGTAGAGCTGGGGCTGGGTCTTCGGGCAGCGGAGCCGGACAGTTAATCGATTCGGCCATCGCCCGCCAAGCCTGTCAAAGGCGAGGGAGTTTAGATCCCGCATAGAGTCAAACTATGAAAAAAGCTTGAACATCCTGTAACAGGTGTAGATAGCATACCTTGTTAGCGTGACGCTGCGAGCTGTATCCGCGGTCCTCGGAAGCGGATGCGGGAGCCTCGGCGCCCTTGAATAGCATCTTCCAGGCATCTTCGTACGTTGTGTTGAAGAGCCTGCTAAGGGTTTGATGCTGCGCCGAGTCGAATTCCCACAGATTGAAATCCCGGTGTTGGCACGGGAGGATCCGGCAGACGAGCATAACCTGGATTATATTGACAGGCCGGATTGGCTATTTCACCAGGGACCAGATGCATGTTTGCAATCCGGTCACCTCTTTCTCGTCGCCCCACGACAGGCCCGTCTCTTTCCAGGACACAAGCTGCGTGGGGGGTCCGGATCGGAACTCAGGGACCGCGGTCCATTCCGGATCGCGTGGCTCGTTGATATAAAACTACCCGGATTGCCATCCCTTTAGGGTCTCCACGAAAGAGCCCTCGAACCATAGGGCGTTGGCCATCTTGCCCGCCATGGCGCCTCCGCACTCCGCCTGGCTGCCGCTCACCACCTTGGGCTTGACGTTGAAAGTCTTGAGCCAGAAGCCGAAATGGGGGCGGACGCGGAGAAAGGCCTCGCACACGACGATAAACGCCGAGATGTTGAGGATGAAGTTCGGAGCCAGATTGTGGAAATCCAGGCCATAGTAGAACATGAGCCCCCGGACAAATGGGTGGAGTGGAAAACCCAGTCCGCGGACGAAGTGGAGGAGAAATACCCCCCTCTCATGGGGCCTTGGGGTGGGGATAAGTTGTCCTGCCTCGGGAAGCCGGTGTGCGATGTACTTGGACAGATACCCGGCCTTCCTCCCTCCGTAACGATGGAGACCATCCATTTGCCTCCCGCTCAGGACATTGCTGGAGAAGGTTGAGGTGGGAAGTGCGGGCTTGGGCGCTGGAGCTCGGGTGCGCGAGAGATGGGTAGGCAAGGGAGGAAGAAGGCGTAGGTAAATAGGGTGGATCCTTATCCCCTTATATAGGCGGATGCGGTTATGCGTCCCCACTTGCCTAATAAAACTCGCTTGCCTCCCAGCGCCGTGATAAACGGCGCGGTTGGGTTACCCACATCCGTATTAATGAGAATCCCGTAAAAAGGGTACATGATCTCTGCTTTGACGAGACGTGCCAAGGAAACCACCTCGCAAAACATGCTGAGGTGGAAAAGTAAAAACGATTCGAGTAGAGGACTTGGCTGTAGTGTGATGGCACACTGCAGAATACGTCAGCAGATTTGATTTGTGTTAATATTATTCTCTCTATAGCAATATGTGGAAACTTATTTTACAGAGCCGGACACTACTCTTGGTGATTACAATCTTCTATGAAGGACTTGGAGGAGGAACCCGCCTTGCAATGCCGAAGACAATTTGCGTGCCGGACTCGTCGTCATTGAAGCCTGGTTCAAGGGCTACTGAGGGAGTCCTGGATTAGCGGGTGTTCGGATAGCCGGACTATACCTTCAGCCGGACTCCTGTACTATGAAGATATAAGATTGAAGACTTCGTCCCGTGTCCGGATGGGACTTTCCTTGGCGTGGAAGGCAAGCTTGGCGATGCGATATTCAAGATCTCCTACCATTGTAACCGACTCTGTGTAACCCTAACCCTATCCAGTGTCTATATAAACCGGAGGGTTGTAGTCCATAGAGGGTCAACTCCATACACAATCATACCATAGGCTAGCTTCTAGGGTTTAGCCTCCTTGATCTCGTGGTAGATCTACTCTTGTACTACCCATATCTTCAGTATTAATCAAGCAGGAGTAGGGTTTTACCTCCATTGAGAGGGCCCGAACCTGGGTAAAACAAAGTGTCCCCTGTCTCTTGTTACCATCCGGCCTAGACGCACAGTTCGGGACCCCCTACCCGAGATCCGCCGGTTTTGACACCGACACCAACCAAAGCCATATGCCACCCACCGCACTCCAAACTATACCCATCACCTGGCCTTTTGCGGTCTGGGGGCTTGACATGGTCGGACCCCTTAAAGGTGGAACCGATAGGAAAAAATACTTACTGGTCATGGTGGACAAATTTACCAAATGGATAGAAGCCAAGCCTGTTAAAACGGCCGAATCCGGACCTGTGATAGACTTCATATCCGGGGTTGTACACCATTATGGCGTCCCCCACAACATCATAACCGATAACGGTACAAACTTTACCACCGACGAGGTAAAACTCTGGTGCAAAAACATGGGCATCAAGCTCGATTATGCTTCCGTCTATCACCCACAAACCAACGGCCAGGTCGAACGTGCAAATGGTCTTATCATGAGCGACATTAAACCTAGACTGGTGCGGTCCCTCAAGGAATCTAACACGCACTGGGTAGAGGAGCTCGACTCCGTGCTATGGGGGCTGCGGACCATGCCAAATCGCACCACCGGATACACGCCATTTTTTATGGTGTACGGCGTAGAGGCAATTCTGCCCTGCTACATAATTCATGACTCGCCTAGAGTGCGCATGTACGAAGAAAGAGAAGCCGAGCTCGATCGGCAGGACAACTTGGACGCCTTGGAGGAGGAGCGTAACGTGGCAAAAGCCCGTTCCGCATTTTATCAAGAGTAGGCCCAAAGATATCAAAGCAGAGAAGTACGGGCCAAAAACTACAATGTTGGCGAACTAGTTCTACGCCTGCCGGATAAGAAAAAGCACAAACTCAAGCCCAAGTGGGAAGGTCCATTCATAATCGACCAAGTCCTGACTGGCGGGGCGTACCGCCTGCGAGATGCGTCGGATAACCGACTCGAGCCGAACCCGTGGAACGCCACCCGTATCCGAAGATTCTATGCCTAGCGCCGGACTATGGGTTCGTCTCCTTCCTCTGTCCATTTTTTGCATTTTTCTATCTTACATTTCTCTCCTTCCCCTCTTTCCTTTTATAGCCCTTAAAGGCTTATCTAGTGACGCGCCACTCGCGCTCATTAAACCTGGGGGCTTCTTTAACAGAAGCTTATTTATACGGGCTTCATGCCCAACACATGCGTCAAACTTCCGCATGTACCTTTTTCTTCACCATATATGCATCGATATGACTTAAGTTTTGGCCAAGCTGGGTTGCCTGGCTCCTGTGCTTACCCCTACGTTCCCGATTGTTCGGCTAGGTGGTAAAGGGAGCACCTCTGCGATTGTTACTGCCGGGTCAGCCGAATGTGTACCTCAGACTGGGTGAAGCCGAAAGCTAGCGTTCTTAAGGGAATATTCGGTCGGTGAGATAAAAGATGATCTTTTTTCTTTTTTTATATGCGCCCCCAGATGCTTTTTCTGCGTCTTATTACGCAGTCCGGACATGCACTTTAGGGCATGCCTCCCAGCGAAAGGAACCCCTAACGGAACTATTCTCTCTGGAAGATGTTTCTTACTAACCATGTAACATAACATAACTAGTCGGGCACTTGTCTGATAAAGCACTAATGACCCCTACGCCTGGTCTCCACGCATACCACGGTTCTTATATAACCGCTATGGTATTCGGACACACTCCGGACCGTCAGGTCCCGAAGTCGAAGCGAAAAGGTCGGCAACGACAAACGATCTACAATCCGGCTAGAAGGCATTACACATGCCAATTCAAAATTACATAGTCATTTTGACTGATTGTATTCCTCTTCTATACCATCTAACAGGCTGTCTAATTTATAGTCCTGCTGGGAATACTTTGCGGCCAACTCTACTTGGCCGTATACTAAGCTCACCGGGATCTCCTTCCCGTCAGGCCCCACTGGTCCGACCTCGGCCATGTGGTTTGGGTCAGACTTCGTAAAATGGGTCTTCACCATGGCCCAGGCTTCCCTAGCGCCTTGTCAGCAGGCCGATATCTTCCATAACCGGAAGCGCCACCGAGCTCCCTTCAGCTTCTCCGCAAGCTCTCCAAGGCCCTCGGGTACGGAGTGGGCAGGCCATAAGGCTTGGGCAACACCTCGCATCGCCTGCCGAATTCGCTCGTGCAGTTGCGTGAGTTCGGGAAGAAGGTCACCCGTAGAACTAGGCATCTCCTCTTCAGGACGACCTGTGAGCATACCTACAGACATTACTCTGTTAGTCGACTTCCTCGCCGAACTCTTTTTTCAAAGTTCGTTCAAGCACTTACTAAAAATGCCGCATCGAAGCCGTTGATTCTCCTTTGTGGAGTCCAATAGCTAGCCACGAACATCTTTAAGTTCGACGTCCAGCTTGGTGTTGGCATCCTGAAGATCATTCTTCTCTCGCCTCACCCTTGTCAACATACTCTCACCGGCCTTTAGCTGGCGTAAGAGTTGTTGCTTGTCCGGATCGAGTCCGGCGCCATCTGCAATATGATTTGTCAGATTTGCACCCACACCGCACAATACTAATCTTTCGAAGTGTATCTTACCTGAGGGGGTCTCTTTAGGCTCCCCTGCTGCGGCTAGTGCGGCCTCTAGTTGGGCCTTGCACTTTTCCAGCTCCTGGGATAGTACAGCATTCTTCTCTGTAAGAACCTGCATATTAAAAGATCCTTAAATCAGTTGCTCTAATTGTTTCAAGTCTCGGGGGCTACTGGTATATATATATTCGACCAAAATTTTCTCACCCATATGTCTTTTACATACTGCTCTGTGGCTCTGGCTAAACCATTTTGAGCGGCCCGGAGGTACGCACCTCCCGAATTAAAGGCATCTAAAGCCTCTTGGGAGAAACAAGCGTCTCGTAGAACTGTCCGGCGACGCCTGTGGTTCATGGCACTCTCCACTTCAGAATTCGTGGTAGACAGCCTGTCCTCATCCTCTGTCGGAGGAGCGTCCGGTACGTGCCTTGTGCTCGCCTCCGCTTCCCGGCCAGCCGTTGGAGCCTGGCTGGTGGAGGCGCGATTGGCAACCTCTCCGGATGTAGTCCAGCAAGATCTCTTCGTTCTGAAGATAGCACGAACGTTAAATATGCCCTGACAGAATAACACCAGGGAAACAGAGGGTGCGCTATACCTTTGCGCCGGCATCTCAGTCCGGACTTCATTCCTTTTTGCCCCACGGGGCCCTGCGGCCCCTCGTTGGCTACCCGCCGCAGGTTCGGCCTCCTGCCTCGGAAAACTCCCCTGCAAAACACGGTTGTCGTCAGAAACACCGGAATACGCGAGAGTGCAATCTCTCTCAAGGGAATGAGACTCCGGTTTCTGTCACCTGGGAGGCCGGAATTAACTCTGGGTAATCAGCCATGATGGCTACCAAGGTATTGTCCTTGCTTAGCTGATGGAACACCCCGTCGATAAGATCCTCCGATATGTCCGGATCCTCTTCGGAGTCCAGATTGAGGGACCGTTCTGGGTCCTCGGGCTGTGGAGGGCGGCTGCTTATGTCCTTTACCTCCTGTCGTAGTTCCTGCATTGAAGTTGTTAGACTACCTATCTAACCATGGGAGTATAAAACAAACGGGCAAGTGCAATTGTTCACTTACCCAACTTGGAGGATCGTACATACTGAATCCGACCTGTGGATTGACGCGGAGGAATTCCTCCTTTTCTCCCTTATACAAGGAGGATAGGATCTTTACTAAGGCGGCGGCTGAGTCCGGCCCCTTACGAAAGTAACGTGTGGCGTCATCCTCCCCGTTGAAATCCCACATGGGGTGGCCTCTATATTGAAGCGGCTGCACCCCCCGCATAATTCATGCGGCCATGACTCCAATCATGGTTAGTCCGGAATGAGCCAACAGTCTTATCCGGCCCATCAGGTAAAGGACGTCTCTGTCACTTTCTCTCTGAGAGCTCCGTGGACGCCAGCTCAAGCGTTTCTTCAATGGAGCGCTATTGAACTCAGGGAGAACGACCCGGACAGGGTCCGGTAGCGGGACGTCATCTATGTAAAACCATTCCGAAGGCCAGTCCTCGGACGCCTTCTTTGGGGTTCCGGATAGGTATCCGGTCCCGGCGATGCGCCATACTTCGGCTCCGCCCAATTGATATATGGACCCCTTTTTAGAACGGGGCACCATGCAGAATAACCTCTTCCACAGCGCGAAATGAGCCTCAACGCCTAAAAATAGCTCACAGAGGGCGACGAAACCCGCAATGTGCAATACGGAGGCGGGCGTGAGATTGTGCAGCTGGAGGCCGTAGAACTCCAGAAGCCCGCGGAGAAATGGGTGAATTGGAAATCCCAGTCCCCTTATTAGATAGGGGACGAGGCACACCCACTCTCCTTTAGAAGGATTGGGGGTGTTCTCCGCTTGTTTTCCGCCATTATAGGTGGCGAGACCGGCTCAGACCGGGACCATACATGCCTGAGGGAGGAATCCCTTGGCCTGAAGTGACACCAACTTGCTGTGCGGGATGGTGCAACTCTCCCAGTCCCCGGGTTTGGGACCGGAGGGGCGAGGGGAGGAGCTGCGGTGGCTGGTCATGATGGAATGGACCTTTGCTGGAAGCGCTCTGATGATAACTCGCGGAAAGGAGAAGATGTGGTTTGGACCTAAATCCCCATCCCGTTAAATAGGCAGGTCGTTTATACGGCTAGGGGTGTGGATGTAAAAACGCCCTGGCTTTTCGCATTTGTTTGAACACGTGGAAGACGGCCATTATTGGGTATGGAAGCCGAGGAACACTACATTACAAAAATCGGACATTATTCCTACGGGTACACAAGATTTGGAGAAGAACCCGCCTTGCAATGCCGAACAATCTGCGCGCCGGACTCGTCGTCATTGAAGCCTGGTTCGGGGGCTACTGAGGGAGTCCTGGATTAGGGGGTGTTCGGGTAGCCGGACTATACCTTCAGTCGGACTCCTGGATTATGAAGATACAAGATTGAACACTTCGTCCCGTGTCCGGATGGGACTTTCCTTGGCATGGAAGGCAAGCTTGGCGATGCGGATATTCAAGATCTCCTACCATTGTAACCGACTCTGTGTAACCCTAACCCTATCCGGTGTCTATATAAACCGGAGGGTTGTAGTCCGTAGGCAATCAACTCCATACACAACAATCATACCATAGGCTAGCTTCTAGGGTTTAGCCTCCTTGATCTCGAGGTAGATCTACTCTTGTACTACCCATATCATCAATATTAATCAAGCAGGAGTAGGGTATTACCTCCATCGAGAGGGCCCGAACCTGGGTAAAACAAAGTGTCCCCTGTCTCCTGTTACTATCCGGCCTAGACGCACAGTTCGGGACCCCCTACCCGAGATCCGCCGGTTTTGACACCGACAATGGCTAACCATGATTAGCTTATACACTCTGCAGAGGTTTGTGCACTTTTTCCCACAAGACTCGATCGCCTCCGTTTGGTTTCTCACACTACACGGTGTTTGAGAAACGGATGACCGAGACATAGTCTTTCAGAAGCGCTAGCACCTTACGATGGGTAGACCGTACCACCTACATCCCCTACATCTGCTAGTCTACCACTGTAAGAGTTCGGATGACTTAGTCAACTAAGCTAGAGCCCATAATAGCTTGTGGCTGCACACGGAAGTTTCTAGCATGAACAATCTCGTGATCCCTTTGAGCCTGGGTGGCGGTCCAAAAGAAAAACAGGCAATCCTGGAATACCCAGGTGCCTCAGTCCACCCAGATGTGTGTTTAGGTTGCCACCTTAAGTAAACCATTAATTAACAAAGATCACATCTGTCATGGATACTCACCCAATCCACGTCTACTAGCATAGCATAGCAATAGTAAGGAAACGTAGAAGTAACTCCCAAAGGTTTGATAATTAGACAGGTAATAGGTACTACCTCGACTACTTCCCAAACCCACAATTTAATTAGATCCTAATCATGCAATGTGTAAGGATTGATCTAATGCAATAAAACTGGGTAGTGGGAGGTATGATCAAAGTGTTACTTGCCTTGCTGATGATCCGGGAAACCTAGTGATTCGAAGTAACAAGCGGCGCACTCCGGGTACTCTATCGCAAACAAACAAGCATACAATAAGTACTCGACTAATGCACAGGTAAAACTCAAATAAGAGATTTAACCAGAAAGTTCAACTTAAAAACTCCGTTTGGCAAAAAGAATCGAATCGAACGAAGCAACCAAAGACAAATGACAAAAGAAACATGTTTCGTTTACTATTCTGGATCTAAGGCAATTTTATAGTGGCAACAACTTGTTTAAGTTGGTTAAACAGAAAGAGGGTTTCGAGACGAAACTCCAGGGGCTTGAATCACCTGATTCCGATAAACGAGCGAAAAGTTATACTAAAACGAAAATTGGATCAGAAATCGCGATCAGAAATAATCGCGGATTTAATCCGAGAAAAAGAAAAACGACGAACAGATTAACGAACGAACGTTCGTTATCTGGATCTAACCGATGAACACATTCGTTAAAACGAATGAACGAGCGAACGCTCGCTAAATAACTAAACCGTAAAACCGTTCTAAAAAAATGGATCTAAAAAACCCGGGAAGAAAACCGCCGGCGACGGCGGCTACCTCGGGCAGCGGGGCGACGGGGCGGCGGCGAGGCGGCCCGGCGCGGGCGGCAGCGAGGCGGCGACGGCGCAAGGCGGCGGCGGCGGCCCGGATCGGGCGGCGGCAGCGCGGATCGGGCGCGGCTAGGGTTTGGGGCGCCGGTTGGGCTGGCTCGGGCCCCGGGGCGGCGGCTTATAAAGCCCCGGCCAGGCGGAGTCCTGGCTGGTTACGGCCCAGGGTCGGTTCGGACTTTTTTTAAATAATTCCGCGCTGAAAAACTAACGAAAGAAATACTAAACGGACTCCCAAAATCCCGAAGTAAATTTTCCCCGGCTTCTAAAATCAAGCCGCATAGGATGAACATTTATTTGGGCCTAAATGCAATTTTGAAAAACACACATTTTTCCTAAATTCAAATAAAATAGCAAATAAAACCAAATAAAATCTTTTTTGATTTTTTATTAAATCCTCAATATTTCTTTATTTTGGGAAAGTCATTTTATTCCCTCTCTCATATTTTTGTAATAGAAATAATTGAAGATAAAATAAATAAAATCAAATGATCCTATTTCCAAAATTTGAGAAAACTCAAATATGAAAATAACGAAGTCCCCAACTCTCTCCAAGGGTCCTTGAGTTGCGAAAAATTTCTAGGATCAACCAAAATGCAATAAATATGATATGCAATGATGATCTAGTGTATAACATTCCAAATTGAAAATTTGGGATGTTACACCTTTGAAGACTGTACATCATCCAGACGGTTAGGCGTCATGGTCTAGAGCATCCAAGAGGAAATTGTGGATCACCGAGTGACTGAGTCTGTGAAGGTTTGGAAGTCACCTGAAGACTTACCACGAGTGATTCGGCGAGGTCTGTGTGACCTTATCTCAAGGGAAATACGGTAAGGACTGAGTTTCCTGAGCTGCGTGTTCAGGACTGGATGTCCGAGACTGTGTGTCCTCAGGTTTAAATACCTAGCCGCCCTAACTAGACATACAACTGTCACAACAGTTGGAACTGGTCTACCAAATCATTGTCTTCACGGAGCTAACTGGTTTCAATTCCTCAACCCTTCAATTTCCTCATTTATGTGTTGTGTGCTTGTTCATATCTGTTTGAAGACTTTTACTGAAGACTTTCTCTATTTACTCAGTTCAATTTCTTCAGTCTGTTTGTCTTTATCCCGTGTTTACGCTTTCTGTACTCTGTGCTTGTTTTCATTTCATCATGAAGACCATGCTCATGCACTGTTATGTTTACTTCTGAGTACTTATTCCGCTGCAAGTAGTTCTTCACTCAGGAATTTCCTCACCCTGAAATTCCTCAGTGAAGAATTCATAAAAATCACCTATTCACCCCCCTCTAGTCGATATAACACACTTTCAATTGGTATCAGAGTAAGGTACTCCCTTGTTCTATGTGATTTTGGTTTAACCGCCTGGAGTTTTTGTTATGTCGACCGCAGGTATGATCAAGATTTTTGCTGGGTGTCCTACCTTCGATGGGGCGGACTACCCCTACTGGAAGAATAAGATGCGCATGCATCTTGAGGCAATTGATAACGATCTCTGGTACATTGTGGAGAATGGTGTTTCCTCTGTCACTCCCACTGTCGGTGTCAAAAACCGGCGGATCTCGGGTAGGGGGTCCCGAACTGTGCATCTAAGGCGGATGATAACAGGAGGCAGGGGACATAATGTTTTACCCAGGTTCGGGCCCTCTTGATGGAGGTAAAACCCTACGTCATGCTTGATTATACTTGATAATATCAGTAGTACAAGAGTTGATCTACCACGAGATCGGAGAGGCTAAACCCTAAAAGCTAGCCTATGGTATGATTGTCTGTTGTCCTACGTACTAAAACCCTCCGGTTTATATAGACACCGGAGGGGGCTAGGGTTACACCAGGTCAGTTACAAAGAAGGAGATATACATATCCGTATTGCCTAGCTTGCCTTCCACGCCAAGTAGAGTCCCATCCAGACATGGGACGAAGTCTTCAATCTTGTATCTTCATAGTCCAACAGTCCGGCCAAAGGATATAGTCCGGCTGTCCGGAGACCCCCTAATCCAGGACTCCCTCGGTAGCCCCTGAACCAGGCTTCAATGACGATGAGTCCGACGCACAGTGTTGTCTTCGGCATTGCAAGGCGGGTTCCTCCTCCGAATACACCACAAAAGAGTTTGAATACAAGGATAGTGTCCGACCCTGCAAAATAAGTGCCACATACCACCGTAGAGAGAATAACATTTTCACAAATCCAATCTGCTGACACGTTTTGGCAGCATGACATCATGCCATGGCCCGGTAATTATTCGAACCGTTTTTCCTTAACCAGTCCTGCACATAATGCGAGGCGGTTTCTTGACACGTCTTGTCAAAGCGAAGATCGTGCTCCCCTTATTACGGGATTCTCATCAATATGGAGGTGGGTAACCCAACCGCGCCATCAATTACGGCGCTTGGGGGATAAGCGAGTTTTACCAAGCCAGTGGGGGCGCATAATCTAGTCTGCCCTTATAAAGGGATAAGATCTCACCTTTTTCTACCCACGCCTTCTTCCTCCTTGCTCATCCATTCTCGCGCACTCGAGCTCCATCGCCCAAGTCCGCATCCTCCTCCTCAATTCTCTACAAACATGTCCGGAGCGGGAGGCAAGTGGATGGCCTCCTCCATCACGGAGGGGCACATCAAAAAGTTGAGTGGAGCCGGATACTTAGCCTCGGACATCGCGCACCTACTGCCAGCCACGGGGCAGGTCATCCCTACCCCAGAACCTCATGAGAGGGTGGTCTTCCTCCACCATTTCGTCCGTGGACTGGGGTTTCCCCTCCATCCATTTGTCCGCGACCTCATGTTCTACTATGGGCTGGACTTTCATGATCTGGCCCCAAACTTCATCCTCAATATCTCGGCGTTCATCGTCGTGTGCGAGGCCTTCCTCCGCATCTGGCCCCACTTCGGCCTGTGGCTGAAGAGCTTCAATATCAAGCCGAAGGTGGTGGGCGGCCAATAAGCGGAATGCAGCGGAGCCATGGTGGGCAAGATGCCCAACGTTACATGGCTCGAGGGCTCCTTTGTGGAGACCATAAAGGGGTGGCAATCGGGGTGGTTCTACATCACCGAGCCGCGCGACACCAACTGGGTGGCGGCCCCCGAGTTTCGATCCAGAATCCCCACATGGCTCACTTCCTGGAAGGAGAAGGGCCTATCCTGGGGTTCATCGCTGGAGCTGGACGGACTACAGAAGTGTATGCGGAACATGGCAAGCAAAAAACTTAAGCTTGTCAACATAGTCCAGGTCATGCTCTTCTGTCGGATCCTCCCGTGTCAACAACGGGATTTAACTTATGGGAGTTCGACCCGGCCCGGCACCAGACTCTAATCGAGCTCTTCGACATGACGCACAAAGACGTCTGGAGGGTGATGTTCAAGGGCTCCGAGGTCCCTTCCTCTCTCACCGAGGACCGCGGGCTAAGCGCGAAGCGCCCTGCGAATCCGGTAAGTTCTGTACATCTGGTAGGATATTTATTTCCTATAGCTTAACCATGTGTGGGGTCTGAGCTCCCATGCCTTTAACAGGACTGGGTAGAGGCATCGGAGCAGATTGACTGTCCGGCCCCCCTGCCCGAAGACACCGCGGACGCTCTCCTGACGGAGATGCTGACTCCGGCTCCTTATGAGGTGCCGGATAAGACTAAGAAAAAGGCCAAGGGAACCCGAAAGAGTTCCCAGCGCTGGGTGGTATCAGACTCATCATCCGATAACTCCGCGATGCACTCCTCCCATGACAACGAGGAGGAAGATGAAGATGCTCCCCCTCCAGCCGGGGGAGACAAGAAAAGGAAGGCCGCCCAACTGAGGAGGCCGAAGGGTCCAAGAAGGGAAGGACACTTCTTCCGGACTGCTCCGCCACCGCCGCCGTAGATGAAGACGAGTGGCTGCTCAGGGCCAAGCCCCTGGCGAAGTCGTAAGTATTCGGATACCAGAGTAACTCATAGCATACCTTTGTCGCACTGCTTCTCCTAACACCGAATATGATTGTGCAGACCGCCCCAAGCCCGTATCGATGTATCCTCGTCGGACGGCTCCTTGGATTCGTCGGATATGGATAGCGATCCACTTCCGACCGCCTCCTCCCCTTGCCCTACGGACAATGCCGAGGTATTGTCTCAAGGGGCACCGAGGCGGGGGGAGACAGTCCCGGAGGCGCCTCAAGGCGACCTTCCGGACTCCTGGAGCAAAGGGAGCGAGACTCCCGGGGGCTCCAAGTTCGGCTCTCAGCCGAACACCATGCCGGAACCTCCAGTGGTTCCGGACTCGGGCAGGCGGCCCCCTTCCAAAAGGGGTAAGACGCCCGTGCCGGTGACCTCTGTTCATCCAGAGGCACCGGACAACCTATTGGGAGCTCTTCGAGGCGCTCCCATCGACGATGAATACAGAACTATTATGAGTGCGGTGATCAAGAAGGTTCAGTCTGCCAAGAGCGGACTGACTGAAGCATGTGCCAGCCTTCGAACAGGCTTTGAGGTAAGTATTGAAAACGTAGGAAAAATATTACCGCATAGACAGTAGCCCCTGATGCTCTGTTTGGTGTTCACAAAGAAAATCCGAATAGAGGATCAAATAAAATATGCAGGAGTCTAATATAAGTATGTCTGTATGCGTATGCAGGCTTCGCTGATGGCCTCTGCCGCACTGACTGCGGAGGTCGCCGCACTGAAGCAGGACCTCGAGGGGTCCGAGAAAGAGCTTGGCCTTGCCAAGAGGCAGCTCGAGGAGAACAAAGGTAAGTAATACCTTGTCTATATACATAAAAGAAAATGTGGTTGCAAAATGAAAGGATCATCAGGAATGTGCCAGGGGCCATGACCGAGGTGGCGACCCTAAAGCAAGCGCTGCCCGAGGCTGAAGACAAAGCGGCCAAGGAGCGCACCGAGCGGGAAAAGCAAGAGGCACGTGTGGGCGAGGTGCAGCAAGAGCTCCAGGCTCTTGTAACGAAGCACGAGGCTTTGCAGCTGACTCGAAGACGCGAGAGTCTGAGCTTGCCGTGGCCCTCGAGAGCGCAAAGAATGCCAAGGCCGAAGCCCAAAAGGCCCTCCAGGAGATTGAGGCGATAAGGAAGATAGCGGCGGGTAAGGCATTCAATATGCAAAGCAAGCATGTGAAAGTAAATTACTTGTTACTTACCCGAGTCCGAAGCTCTCCAGAAGCATTCGCGGATTTGCCCCGCAGCGTGTCGGATGCCACAAAGTTTTATCACGCCGAGGTGGGAAGCTCGACGGAGAAGCTGTTCTGGTCTCCGTATACTGGGACTGAACACCCGATGCCTGTGAGCGACCAGCTGAAGCAACTGGTCGAGCTGCACAAGGCATCCGAACAGGCCATGAAGGGCTTTATAGTCCGGATGTGGCCTGGCGAGGCCCTTCCCAATAGCTAATTCGGCCTAGTAAGGCGGCTTGTGGATGCCTGCCCATGGCTGGAAGTCATCAAGCAGTCCGTCTGCATCGAAGGTGCACGCCAGGCTTTTGCCTGCGCAAAGGTGCACTGGGCCAAGATGGATGCCGAGAAGCTGGTGAAGGAGGGGCCACCGCAGGGCAAGGAGCATCTCCACCCCGAGATGTATTATGAGGGTGTCCTGAAGGGTGCCCATCTTGTAGCGGACGAGTGTGCGAAAGATGTAATATTTGAATGAACTTTCTCGTGTGATCCTGTGGTATGAAAACTTGTTCATATGCGCTATGCAACGCTTGTTTAAATTAAAAATATTACCTTATGTTCGGCTGTTTATCAAATCTGAGAGATGGCTACTCGTCGGCTTCTGCCCCCATGCCACAAGTGCTGGGGTGTTTGGGATAAACCTAAGCACTCTTGTTCCCATTTTTGGGTCCTTCGAGGGAGGTGCTCAGCGCAACGAACAAGGCAATCAGACTATAATGCTTTATCACTCTCGCTTAGCCATAGAATTCTATAATTTTAAATTTTGGCGAAGCCCCTAGTATTCGGAAGGCCGAATTTGGGGCGCTATACACGCCTTAAGCCGAACAAAGCCGACTCCTCGCTCTAAGCGGCATAAGTCTTTAGGGACTCGAAACCTCTCGAACAGTGACCAGTCTCTCGCCTTATCATGACAGTCAGTTTTAGCTTTTTCTACTGAGGGTGTTAGCCCAGCTGAACCGGGGCACAATCGCAGTAGTTCTCCCAGTGCTACCTTAGCCGATAGAGCGGAACGTAAGGTACCAAAACATGGGAGCCGGGCAAACCCAACTATTGACCCAAGACATGATTCGGAGCTGATGCATATAATGCTATAAGTTCGGGGTGCCGCACTGTCAAAGTGTTCGGGCTTCTCACGTCGTATTATGGGGTACGCTTAAGCCCCTGGCGTATTGTCCGTACCATAGTGTACGGGTGCTAGATGTCATGAATGAACATATATGTATATATAAAAAAGATGAATAGAAAATGCGATAATAGTCTAGTGCTATGCATTGTTTATTCAAAAAGGTGCGTAAAGCAGAATGAGACAAGTAGTGCGATATGCAGAAAGTAGGACTATTTGACATGTCCCCTCCAAGGGCAAGCTGAGGAGTGGTATGTAAAGCAAGTATTTCACTCGTTGTCAGAGACCACCTGGGAGTTCCGTGGTGCAACGTAGCTTTCTGCCTCCTTGGTTGTTGCATCGCGTGTCCGACAATCATACTGCCAGACAGGGTTTCAGAGATTAAATTCGTGAAAAAGAGAAAAATAATAAAGCGGGAAGCCCCTAGTGCGGTTGAGCCGCGTCTTGGGGCGTGCTGTAGTCGTGCCCCCCTCCCCACCTATGCCCATGGTATTTTCAATGCGTAATTATGTACACGCTGCACGGATTTCGCCTTTTGGCTAGGGCTGGGGTGGGGGCCGCATTGCTATGCGAGCTCGGAACGTGCCAGGTGGTCTTGTTGCCGATTACTCCGGGCACGCTTGAAGGTGTCCGGGTCCTTAATCGCCGAACTAGTGGATTGCCTTAAGAGGCTGCTTTGTGCTTCTGCTGTGAGGGCCGCAGTGTGTCCTCCGTGCGGAGAGAGTGCTCTATGTTTCCATTAACTGTGATGGCCCCCCGAGATCCTGGCATCTTGAGCTTGAGGTATGCATAATGCGGTACCGCGTTGAATCTCGCAAATGCGGTTCGCCCGAGCAGTGCATGATAGACATTGTGGAACGGGACTATATCAAAGATTAACTCCTTGCTTCGGAAGTTATCCGGGGATCCGAACACCACTTCCAGTGTGACTAAGCCTGTGCAATGGGCCTCTACACCTAGTATGACGCCTTTGAAGGTCGTTTTTGTGGGTTTGATCCTTGAGGGGTCTATACCCATTTTGCGCACTGTGTCCTGGTAAAGCAGGTTCAGTCTGCTGCCGCCATCCATAAGGACTCAAGTGAGGTGAAATCCGTCAATGATTGGGTCTAGAACCAGTGTGGCGAATCCGCCATGACAGATACTTGTGGGGTGGTCCCAGCGATCGAAGGTGATCGGGTAAGAGGACCATGCGTTGAACTTTGGGGCGACTGGCTCCAACGCATATACGTCCCTTAGCGCACGCTTCCGCTCCCTCTTGGGGATGTGGGTTGCGTATATCATGTTCACCGTCCACACATGTGGGAGGAACCTCTTCTGTCCTCCGGTGTTCGGCTGCCGGGGCTCCTCCTCGTCATCGCTATGTGACCCCTTATCTTTGTTTTTGGCATTTAACTTGCCGGCCTGCTTGAACACCCAACAATCCTTGTTGGTGTGGTTGGCTGGCTTGTCGGGGGTGCCGTGTATTTGCCACGAGCGATCGAGTATACGGTCCAAACTGGACGGGCCCGGAGTGCTTCTTTTAAATGGCTTTTTCCGTTGACCGGGTTTAGAGCCTTTGAATACGGCATTGACTGCCGTATCCTCAGTATTTTCGCTGTTAATGCGGCGCTTGTGTTTTTTGCGATGAGACCTGCCATTGACATCCTTGGTATCCGAAGTACCATGGTTCTTTGATATGTTATTGCTATGAGCCAGCCAGCTGTCTTCACCCACACAAAAGCGGGTCATGAGTGTCGTGAGGGCTGCCATAGATTTCGGCTTTTCCTGGCCAAGGTGCCGGGCGAGCCACTCTTCGCGGATGTTGTGCTTAAAAGCTTCTAGGGCCTCTGCATCTGGACAATCGACGATTTGATTTTTCTTTGTTAGGAACCATGTCTAGAATTGCCTGGCCGATTCCTCTGGCTGCTGAATTATGTGGCTCAAGTCATCGGCATCTGGTGGTCGCACATAAGTGCCCTGGAATTTGTCAAGGAATGTGGCTTCCTGATCTTCCCAACAACCGATGGATTCTACTGGCAGGCTATTGAGCCAATGCCGAGCTGGTCCTTTGAGCTTGAGTGGGAGGTATTTGATGGCGTGTAGATCATCACCGCGGGCCATGTGGATGTGCAGGAGAAAATCCTCGATCCATACCGCAGGATCTGTTGTCCCGTCGTATGATTCAATATTTATGGGTTTGAAACCCTTTGGGATTTGGTGATCCATTACTTCATCTGTGAAGCATAGGGGATAGGGGGTGTGCGGCGCCTCTGTACTAGGCTATATCGCGACGCAGCTCAAATGAGTCTTGCCCGCTGTGTTCGGCCCGGCCGGATTTACTTTTACTGTATCCGGCGTGGTGATTATCGTCTCGCATAGTGGCACGCCCTCGTGATACGTAGATCAACCTTGCATGTTTTGCTTTGTCCTCCAATATGTCTCGCAGGTCTAGCATGTTTCCCCATGTCTTGTCATTTTTATTTGAGTGGTGTCGGGGTGCGGGCTGAGTTTTTGGCTGAAATGCCTCTCTGTCACGGCCACGAGGTGGCCGGTCAGCCGCATCATATGCTGGAGATGTAGGTTTGGGTGCTTCCTCCTCCATTCAGGGTAGCAACCTACGCTTTGGGTAACTCTTGGAGGGGCCTTCGAGTTTATATTCCTCGGCCGCAAGGACTTCAATCCATTTGTCAGCTAGCAAATCTTGATCAGCTTGAAGCTGCTGTTGCTTTTTCTTAAGGCTATTTGCCGTGGCTATAAGTCGGCGCTTGAAGCGCTCTTGTTCGACGGGATCCTCAGGCACGAGGAATTCGTCATCGTCGAGGCTTGCCTCGTCTTTGGAGGGAGGCATGTAATTATCATCCTCCGCCTCTCCATCTGCCACTCTCTCTCGAGGGCTGGCTTCTCCATCCTCCTGCCCTAAATCTTGCTGGAGGGGATTGCTGTCGTCTTCGGCACTGTCCGGAGTGTTATTATCTCCTGTGCAGGGGTCACCACTTTTGCTTTGGCAAGACTTAGAGCGGCGCCTCTGACACCGGCGCTTGGGTTGCTTCTTGGAGGGGTCATCCTCCGTTGTCTCGTCGCCATTGCCTTCTTTGGGTGTGTCCACCATGTATATATCATATGATGAGGTGGTTGTCCAGTGCCCTGTGGGCAGTGGTTCCTCTTCGCCTCCCGCATCGTCGTCCATACCGTCGATGTCCTCGGAGTCGAAGTCGAGCATGTCGGTTAAGTCGTCGGCAGTGACTACTAAGTGGGTGGTGGGTGGGCGGCGAATTTCTTCGTCATCCGCGTCCCAATCCTGCCGGACATAGTTCGGCCAGGAGTCTCCTGACAAGGAGAGAGACCTTAATGAGTTCAGTATGTCACCGAAGGGCGAGTGCTGAAAAATATCCGTGGAGGTAAACTCCATGATCGATGCCCAGTCGGATTCGATAGGCACAGGCACAGGCGGTTCGGAGTCCGTGGCCGGGAAAGAGTCCGGTAGTTCGGTGTCACAGCTCCCGTGAAGGGTAAGGTCGATGCTTGGCTCGATCGCCGATGCGGATATGGCCTCCGTGGCGGGGTCTATCCACCCGTCCATGGATGGCGCAACTGGCTCCGAATTGAGGGTCGGAGCGGTTGTCGGCGCGATCTCCTGAACACTGTCCGATGGCTGAGCTAAATCATACTCATCGTGACCGTGTGGCGCACTAGGCAGGGGCTCGAATCCGTCGAAGATCAAGTCTCCGCGGATATCAACCGTGTAGTTTAAGCTTCCAAACCTAACTTGGTGGCTAGGGGCGTAACTCTCGATCTGCTCCAGATGGCCAAGTGAGTTGGCCCGCAGTGCGAGGCCGCCGAATACAAAGATCTGTCCAGGGAGAAAAGTCTCACCCTGGACTGCATCGCTATCGATGATCGTAGGAGCCATCAAGCCTAACAGCGACGACACAGAGGAACTCTCAATGAAAGCACCAATGTCGGTGTAAAAACCGGTGGATCTCGGGTAGGGGGTCCCGAACTGTGCGCCTAAGGCGGATGGTAACAGGAGGCAGGGGACACGATGTTTTACCCAGGTTCGGGCCCTCATGATGGAGGTAAAACCCTACGTCCTGCTTGATTACACTTGATAATATGAGTAGTACAAGAGTTGATCTACCACGAGATCAAAGAGGCTAAACCTTAAAAGCTAGCCTATGGTATGATTGTCTGTTGTCCTACGGACTAAAACCCTCTGGTTTATATAGACACCGGAGGGGGCTAGGGTTACACAAGGTCGGTTACAAAGAAGGAGATATACATATCCGTATTGCCTAGCTTGCCTTCCACGCCAAGTAGAGTCCCATCCGGACACGGGACGGAGTCTTCAATCTTGTATCTTCATAGTCCTACAGTCCGGCCAAAGGATATAGTCCGGCTATCCGGAGACCCCCTAATCCAGGAATCCCTCACCCACCATCAAAGCTACTGATGTGAAGAGATTCAAGCAACTTGACTCTCAAGCGAAGAATATCATATGTGGCCATCTGAGCAAAGGGCAGTATGGCAAAGTGAGTGCTTTGTTGACAGCTAAGCTTATCTGGGACAGGCTGTCCAAGGTCAATGAGGGAGTCTCAACATAGCGTGACTCTCGAGTTGACGTTCTTCGAAATCTCTTCAACCGCTTCAAAAGATCCGACAATGAAAATGTTCAGCAAATCTTTGATCGCCTCACTGACATCTCAAATGAGCTTCAAGCACTTGGTGCCACTGATATCACCGACCATGAGGTGGTGAAGAAATTGCTGAGGTCGCTTGATTCCTCATTTGATACCTTGGCATTGATGATACAAGAACGTGGAGACTATAAGTCGCTTGATCTCGTTGATATCCTTAAGAGACTAACCACTCATGAGTTCCAGCTTGCTGAGAAGAGAGATCTCTATGGACCAACCTATGGTAGATCACGGACCCTGAAGGCCAAGACAGTGTCTGAATCTGAAGGTGAAGATTCTGGCAGCAGCCTTGGTGACCCTGAAGAACTGAGCCAGGAGCTAGCAATGCTCATGAGGAAGTTCCAGAAGTTCTCAAGACATGGTCGCTTTGGTAAATCCTTAAGAAGTGGTGACTTGAGATCAGATTCCTCATCCCATGATTACAAGAAGAGACTCTGTCACAAATGCAAGAAACCAGGACACTACATTCAAGATTGTCCTTAGTGGGAAAAGGAATCAAAGAAGAAGAAGTACAAGGATTACAGTTCAGATGATTCGAAGAAGAAGAAGAAATCTTCAAAGTCCTCGTCATAAAAATCTTCAAGGTCCTCATCTCACAAGAAGAGCAGCTCCAATAAGGCTCGGGCATTCATTGGCAAGGAAATTGACTCTGAGGCTGAATCTGAGGAAAATGAGGAAGAGGAGGAATCTGAGGAGTCAGACTCTGGTGTGGCGAGCCTAGCCCTCGCTACCGCATTCGTCAGCAAGTACATCTTCAACTCTGAAGAAAAGGACCTCCCCAACACTACTGATGACGGCGATGAGGACTACGCTCCCACCTATTGCTTCATGGCAAAAGGCTCAAAGGTACTCAAATATCCCTCCTCTGAATCTAGTGAGGATGAATCTGATGAAAACCTCAAACCCAGCTATTTTAAACTTGCTAAGATTGATGTGAAAGCGATGATATGTTGGGCGAGGAAATGGACCGCACTAAAATTTTGACTGAAAATCATCAGAGACTTCAGTCCAAGTTTGACAATCTTCAAGGTCATCATAACACTCTCCTATCTGATCGTGAGAAGCTTTCTTATGAATTTCTTCAAAGAAAGCAAGATCTTGAGCAGTTAAGAGTGAGTAATGAAGATCTTCAGAAGGAGCGTGATTCATTACTTGCTCAACACATCAGCGCTACTCAGGATGAAATTATTCCTCCATGTTTGAACTGCATTGAACGTGAAACTGCTAATTCTTCACCTGAATGCTCAAATACTTCCGTTCCTGCAAATTCCTTAACTGCCTCTGCTATCACTAATTCCTCATCTGAGGACATTGCTAGTATCATTGATGATGCAGGGCTGAAGGAATTGTATATGACAGGCATGTACAAAAGCCTCAAAGGGCATCAAGCTCTTTGTGACGTGCTTAAAAAGCAGATCCTCAACAGGAACCCTAGGAAAGAGGGTATTGCCTTTGAGAGGAAACTTAATGTTGATGGGACCTATTGGAAACCTAAGCAGTATCCCAAAACCTCATGGGTTGCTGCAAAGGGACCTTCAGTGGATCCATCTACTTTATCTGGCTTTACATGTGAATCTTCATATTCTTATGATGAGTCATTTGACTCCAATTATAAACTGTTCAAAAATCAAAATGGCAAAGTATTTGCTAGATATGTTGGCACTAACTGCAGGAACAATTCTCCTATGAAGAAAATATGGGTTCCCAAAAGGTGCCTTGAAAATCTTCAGGTGAATGTCATCATGACACCACCTGTGAAGAATAGGAACCCCAGATCAAATTCTTCATATGGACCAAATTCTTCATATGGACCAAATTCTTCATATGGATCAAAGTCCTAATATGAACATCATCGTGCTAACCCGTGTGTTTTGAAGGGAAGATCTAAGGATTATGGATATGTGCATTATTCTTCAAATCATTATGTTCATAAGTCCTCGAAGAATTTCTCTGCTTACTCCTATGCTTACCCTAACCCCTCTTATGTGAAACGAAGTGGATTGGCATCTATGCCACATTTCTCTTATGGAGCTCGCAGAATGATGAACTCTTTGCCACCCCTTCAGATGTGGGTGGTGAAGAAAAAGAACTAACCTCTTATGCAGGGTCAGGTCTCCAGATGAAGTTAATCATCTGAAGAATTTGCTGGAGAGATGAATTTGCTTGAAAGGGCGCAAGCTAATCATGAAGAAATGAATTTTCATTTTTCACGTCCTCATACTACTTTGTCTGTTCTATTGCATGATGAAATTGATCTGATGAAATTAATACCATATTCTTCACTATTGAAGTATGTGAGTTTGTAAGTTGCAAATGAAGTGCAAATTGAGAAAATCATTAGCGACATCAACATTCTAGGTCCTCTCACACGCTCAAGAGCTTCACATTTATCTAACTTTTGTGGGCACTTTGCTTTCGTCTCTATCAAAGAGCCCACTAAGGTAGATGAAGCATTTCTGGAGCCTGAGTGGATTCAAGCTATGCAAGAGGAATTACATCAATTTGAGCTTAACAACGTCTGGGAACTGGTCAAACGTCCAGATCCTCGCAAGCACAACATCATCGGGCACAAAGTGGATCTACCGCAACAAGCAAGATGAAAATGGCATTGTGGTGAGGAATAAGGCACGGCTTGTAGCTCAAGGCTACACACAGGTTGAAGGAATTGATTTTGATGAAACTTTTGCACCTGTTGCTAGACATGAAGCTATTTGCATATTACTTGCTTATGCTAGCCATCATGATATCATCTTATATCAAATGGATGTGAAAAGTGCATTCCTCAATGGTAAGCTTGAGGAAGAAGTATATGTTGCTCAGCCCCTAGGTTTTGAAGATCCAAAGCATCCTGACAAAGTCTTTAGACTTAATAAGGCCCTCTATGGCCTCAAGCAGGCCCCACGGCGTGGTATGATACCATGAAGGAATTCCTCATGAAGAAAGGCTTCAAACCCGATTCACTTGACCCAACTCTTTTCACTAAATCTTATGATGGTGAACTGTTTGTGTGCCAAATTTATGTTGATGATATCATTTTTGGCTGTACTGACCAACGTTATAGTGATGAATTTGCCTATATGATGAGTGAAGAATATCAAATTTCTATGATAGGAGAATTGAAATTCTTCTTGGGTCTTCAGATTCATCAACAACGTAATGGCATATTCATATATTAGGAGAAATACCTCAAGGATCTACTGAGGAAATTTGGTATGCAATATTGCAAAGGAGTCAAAATCCCTATGCCCACAAATGGCCATCTATGCACTGATAAAAATGGTATTGACTTCGATCAAAAGGTATACCGCTCCATGATAGGTTCTTTATTGTACTTATCTTCATGTAGGCCAGATATTATGCTTAGTGTTTGCATGTGTGCCCGATTTCAAGCTACATCGAAGGAATCACACCACAAGGCTGTGAAGCATATTCTTCGATATCTAGCTCACACACCAACACTTGGATTATGGTATCCCAAGGGCTCGGCTTTTGATCTCATTGGATATTCAAACTCTGACTATGCTGGTGATCGTGTGGACCGCAAGTCAACATCTGGCACATACCATTTCCTCGGACGATCCTTGGTCTATTGGTCCTTGAAGAAACAGAACTTCATATCATTGTCTACTGCTAAAGCTGAGTACATTGCTGCTGGTTCTTGCTGTGCTCAACTTCTATGGATGAAGCAAACTCTCAAGGACTATGACATCAACATGAAGAATGTGCCAGTCTACTTTGACAATGAGAGTTCCATCAAGATTGCATATAACCCAGTTCAGCACTCGAAGACAAAGCACATTCAGATTTGTCATCATTTTCTTCATGATCATGTGTTGAAGGGCGACATCTCTATTGAGCATGTGAAGACTGAAGAACAGCTAGCCAATATCTTCACTAAGCCCTTGGATGAGAAGAAATTAAGCAAGTTGCGGTGTGAGCTAAATATCCTAGAATCTTCGAATGTTCTTTGAAAAGGACACTCATCCTAACACTTATACAAAATTGATGACTTAGATGTGCAACACATGGAGAAACATTTTTCTTCAATCATTGAAGAATAACACTCTAAGTGTGAAGAAGTTAACGAAGAATTTGATTCTCGGAACCCTACGACAATTGTACGCGGTGTCTGAAATCATCATTCTTATACGGTGGGTCACGCCACCGCCAAAAGTTGAAAATCTTCAATTTGAGTTTTTTTTTTGCTTTGAAATTCCTCTGTTGTTTTTCAACTTGCATTGTCTTCACCATTTCCGTCGTTTTTCTTCATATATATATATATATATGAGTTTATGTCCTCTACAGCATTCACTTATTGCTATTTCTTCAAGTTGCTTGTTCTGCTAAGTGAATGTGATCGGACCCTTTACCCCTCTATGCTAAACTCAACCCAGTCTATTCACAAATTCTTCATGTGCGTTCTATTTGAAACTCGTTCAAAATCTTCAATGTGTCCTTGTCAGCTGAAGAAATAGTGAACGGAACTTTAAACTTATCTTATCTGAATTTTCGGCCTTTGCCGCTCAAATCGTTACACATTCCACGATAATACTTATCCTATTCACCCACGATCGCACACGATCGTCAGCTCTCAGTACATGGGTGACACATGTCAAGCGAATGAGAAGGGTTAGGGGCACGTTCGTCCTATTTCCTCGGGCGAGCAGTTTTTCACTTCGACTATAAATACCCCTCTCCCTTCCTCACTTCACTTTTACTCCGCTCGACCTCCCTCCCTCTCTCGAGCTCTCAAACCCTAGCGCCGCCGCTACTTCCGTCATCGCCGGTGAGGAAGAGCTTCAGTGCCTCGACCTCGTCATCGTCGTACTCATGCCGGACGCGGATTTCTTCACTCTGCCGCCGCCGTAGCTGTCTTCCTCAGCCAAGTTAGGGCCTGAAAGATCTGAATCGACGAGCTTCAAATCTACACTTCCCAGTTCGTCGTGTTCTTTGTCTAGGGTAATTAAAAGTTACTTTTACTACCCTTGTTGATTCGGATGTTTTTCTTCAAATCTTCAAAAGGTTTTTTCTTCAAATCCTCACACACTAGACACCTCACATATCATATGTTCTTGATCTGTTTCCCTAAGCAACATTTTTCTTCAAGATTCCTCAATTGTGTGGATTTTCAAATCTGTACAACTCTAGAACCTAAGTCAAAGAACTCTTAGTGAAATTCCTCAAGATTCATCCGGTCAAATTCCTCAAACTTGTTCTTGTTGCAAAATCTTTTGAGAATGCATATGACCTCTCCAAATTCCTCGTAAATATACTCTGTTCACAGGTACACATGGCCGCTACTGAATCATTAGGTTCTCATCAACTTAACTCATTTGCAGTGTTCCTCAAAGAAAAGTTGCATACCTCTTCAGAGAACTCAATCGTTCAAAACCCTCAGCTGAAGAAAATGGCAGATGGCAAGAAACCTCAGAAGGCAGGAAAGAAGCTGGAAGTCAACACTACGTTTGAAATCCCTGAGGATATATACAAGGATTATTGCACTCCTGATGAGGACACCCATGGAAAGGAAACTAAGAATGAGCGCAAAGTGCACATCCAAAGGATAGAGAGGAGATGGGCACGAGAATGGAGGGAATACAGATATGTTACTCCCAAGTATATGCAGAAATTCGCTCTTAATCCTCCATGCCCAAGACCTCCATTGGC
Source organism: Triticum urartu (assembly GCF_003073215.2). NCBI lineage: Eukaryota > Viridiplantae > Streptophyta > Magnoliopsida > Poales > Poaceae > Triticum > Triticum urartu. The sequence continues at coordinate 206,185,016 of NC_053027.1, read as the reverse complement.
ACCTGGCCAAGTAGCTGATCCCACCAGCCTCAAGCGTGGTGAGGATTATCCTGATGAATGGGCCAAGCGCTAGGCCAAGCTAGCCAGAGTAGCTAAGGAAGCAGTGAGGAAATTTAATGAAGACTCTGCTGCTGCTGCCACTACTGAGGCCTCTGCAAGCAAGCCAAAGAAGGTCATGCCAAAGAAGCCAGCTCATAATCCAAGTGCTTCAACCCCAATGCCCACACGGCCAAGTTCCTCAGCAATGCCCTCACAGCTAGATTCTTCAAAGCCCTCACGGCCAATTCCTCAAGCCGCACCACCTCCTCCAAAGTCCTCAGCTCCTCCGTCAAATCCTCAGCACCTGTGCATCTCGCCACGTGTCAAAGGACAATAGGAATATCTATTGCCTCAGGAGCTTCTTCTAGTTCTTCAGCTTCACCAAATTCATCAACTGGCCCCTCTCTGCTGAAGACAAATGCCACTTCCGGACGAGGCTCTCGACCAAGTCCTCACAAGAAGCAGGTCGCCTTGCAAGTGTCGTCCGATGAAGACGAAGCTGATGATGAAGAATTTGCTGAAATCATCAGGGACAGGCAACTCAGGGCCGCTAGAGCCAAAGGCACAAGTGTGCCTATGCTTTTGGATCCAAAATTGATCCTTGATTACATTGATCTCTGGCACAAGGACCCCAGCACTCCTATGCCTGACTTCAAGCTGACTCCTGGCCAAAGTCATATGTTGACTCACTTCATTCAGGAAGAAAAATGGAAATTTGAAAAGGCCAGGCAGTTGAAGAAAGAGCAGTACAAAAAGGAGCGCTTCCTGAAGAAAAATATTGTCTCTATGACAACTGAAGAACTTGTCACTATTCAATCTGAGATCAAGAAACTCAGTGATGAATTTGACGCTTACCACGCTGATTGGCTGGGAGCCAAGGTCCGTTTTGTGAAACTAACTGAACAGTTCACTTCCAATGTTGCAGCCCCAACGCGACAAGAAAATCCTCAGGCTGAAGCATCTGCTCAGCCTACTGAAGAAAATTCCAGCACAGCTAATAACACTCAGGCTGGTGAAGATTCTCATAGTACCAGGGTTGATGACTGCATTGCAGCCGCTGAAGAAATTGCCAGGGCAACCACTAGTGTTGCGCCTGAAGAAAATGAAGAAGTCAAGGCAACTGCATCAGTTGTGCCTGAAGATATTGAACCAAATTCCTCTGCTCCTCCTGCACGTACACCATCTCCGATCCTTCCATCTGCATCAGATGTGAAGAAGACCAAGGCTGCAGAGCGTGCAGCTGTGAAGAAAAGGAAGGCATCAACTGCATCAGATTCTTCTGCTCCGAAGAAAATGAAGCCGCTGGCCAGCTCATTTGAAAATCCGATTGATGTTGTTCCTATCTCATCTATGCCATCAAAGGACCTCGTTCCTTTGATGAAGAATACATAATCCCAAGCGGATCCGATAAAGACATTCCTTCTGCTGCTTCATCGAAGTAGTTGGATGAAGAGATTGAAGCGGATGCAATCCCTTCAACCCCAATAGTCTCATCACCCACGCCGCAGTTCACTGCTAAAGAGGCCAGCGTTGAAGAAATGAATGAAGACGAAGATGTGGACATTGGATGCACAACTCCAGTATTGAACGATGACTTTTGGGAAAGTCAGCACCCCAATTCTCCTCTGTTCACACCCCTCCAACAAGTTCCTCAGTCCCCTGTCACTACTGAAGTACAAATGGGATCTGAAGAACCTCATGCCACACCGTCTGTCCATGAAGAGATTCCAGCCACTAGTGCTGAAGAGAATGTAAATGAAGAATTGAAGTCCCAGGCTGCCACTGAAGAAGAACCTAAAATTCCTCATCCTGCGGAACCTGAGATCGAGATCCCTGAGGTTGTGATGCAATTGATGGACACTCCTCACCCCAAGCCAAAGGATCCCTTCTCAAAGAAGCAAAAATTCAAGGCTGATGACTTCTTCGGCAAGCATGTATTCTTCACGGACTACAATCCTTATGACTTTGCTCGTCTTAGGAGGAAGCGCTTCTGGACTGCCAGCCAGGCCAATTTCTATTCTTCACTGCTTTTCAACAAGGATAAAGTCGTCTACCACGAGCATATTCCTCACGTGGACATGGAATCACTGCCTTGCTTCTCTCCTTTCCTCAGTGTGCTTCATGACGTAGGCCTCCTTAACTTTTGCTCTGATATTGTTGATTGGAATGAAGAGCTTATTCTTTAGTTTTACGCAACACTGCACATCACAGGTGATCCTGATGATATCAACACTTGGGTATTGGACTGGATGACCGATAACACTCATTATAAAGCACTGGCCTCTGAATTACTTCACGCCCTGCCCTGTGACACCCGGATAATTAAGCTACAGTAAACCTCTCCTAATGGTGCCATGTCACCTGGGTTACTGTCGATAAACTCGTGTTGATTCAAAACCGTTCCAAATTCAAATTAAAAAAAAACAAATCAAACGATAAAAGTTTTCAAATACTAAAACTAAAATGTTCGGGTTGTGCCAAATAATGCGTAGGTAATTATGGTGGAGAAACCACACTTTTATAAAAGGTCTGAATGCTCTACAAATGATTTAAGCGGTAACTAAAACATTACTTAGATGCCTTTGGTATTTTATAAAATACTAAGCTATTTTAGTTTGGGTAGCAAGTTAGTGTGGTTAAGGCATATTTGGTAATGTCAAATTAGGTGCCATTTTGGTGTTTTACTAAAACAAAAATAAAAGGGAAATAAAAGAAAATAGAAAATGAAATTAAATAAAAAACAAAACAAAGAAAAGAAAAGAGAGCCCCCCTTTTTTTCCACTGGGCCTTGGCCCAACTGGCCGAAACCAGTCAGACCGGCCCACCCGGTGCCCCCCTGTATAACCCCTCACCCCACAAACCCTAATCTAACTCTCCCCATTCCGCACGATCCCCATCCCCCCCTGCGCGATCTGGATCAGGGTGCTCCAGCGCACGCCGCCCCGATCCCATCGCCCCCGAGCCCGACGTCGGTGCCCAACCTGACGCCGCCCCACCGTTGCCGGCCTACCCCGCCCCACTGCTCCTTCGCCGCACGCCATCGGCCTCGCCTGCCGTCACCACGCTGCCACCCGAGGACCTCGTCACCGTCACCCTCCCGCCTCGCCGCCACGCCTAGACGCCAACGCAGATCGCCGCGCCGCCACCTCGTCGGACCGCCACCCCGTCATCGCCCCGTCGCCGTCGTCCCCGCGCCCCATTGCCCCGTGCCCTACAACCTCCCGTGATCCCCCCTCCTCTCCTCTTCCCCACGCTCCGGCCGTGCACCTGCACGCCCGCGCCGTCTGCGCCTGGCGCGTGGCCGCGCCCCTGTTTTCCCCCACTCTACTCCACCTTCGGCCGCGACCAAACCCGCATCCGCTTGGTCCCGCTTGACCCGCCTCCCCTGCTCTTGTGGACGCCGAGCCTCCCCACCGGCCCCGGCACGAGCCCTCGCAGTCTCTGCACCACCGCAACCGCCGTGAGCACACACACCCGCACTTCGCCGCCCACCGCTGCCTTCCCCCTACCGCGTCGCGCTCGTTGCCGTCCCTGGTGTTGGCGCTGTCATCCCGTGCCCCGCCTCCGCCTCTGGCCCCGTAGGCCACGCCACACCGGCGGCCAGTTCCGGCACCCCGCGGCGCCCCGAGTCTGCCCTTCGGGTCCAAACGCCCAGGTGCCCGCTGCTCATTGCGCTCGCAACCGCGCCCTGTACCCGCTAAGGCCACAGGGGCCTATGACAGCTGGGCCCCGTGCCCCAGAATGTATAAAAAATTGAATGAAAAAGAATTAAAAAATGATAAATAAATTATAATAAAATTAATTAATTAATTAATTAACCAAATAATTAACTTAATTAATTCTGTTTAAATTAACTAATTGTGATTAATTAACCTAATGACAAATTAACCTAATTAACTACTATTAATTAACAGAACAGTCAATCACATGTGGGGCCCACATGTCAGTTTGACTAAGTCAATGCCCTGTTGACTGATGACATCATGCTGACATCATGATGACGTCAGCAAACACTATTCTGGATAATGTTGATTTAAAAAGTTAAATAAATTCCAAAAAATGATTTAAATCTATTAAAATCAATATAAAATAAACCGTAGCTCGGATGGAAAAACTTTGTACATGAAAGTTTCTCAGAATGACGAGACGAATCTGGAGATGCAGCTCGTTCGTCTGCCACGCATCCCTAGCATAGCGAACATGCAACTTTCCCCCTCCGATCCATCTGTCCGAAAACGCGAAACACCGGGGATATTTTCCCGGATGTTTCCCCCCCTTCACCGGTACCACCTCATACCGCGTTAGGGCACACCTAGCATCACGCTTTGTCATGTCATGCATCGTCATGCATCTGATTGCTTAATATTTATTGTCACTTCCCCCTCTTCTCTCACTAGATACCGAGACCGACGCCGCTGCTACCTAGTACGACTACGGTGTTGACGACCCCTCTCTCTTGCCAGAGCAACCAGGCAAGCCCCCCCCCCTTGATCACCAGATATCGCCTACTCTTCTCTCTACTGCTTGCATTAGACTAGTGTAGCATGTTACTGCTTTCCGTTAATCCTATTCTGATGCATAGCCTGCCATTGTTGCTACAACTGTTGTTACCTTATCTGCAATCCTAAATACTTAGTATAGGATGCTAGATTATCATCAGTGGCCCTACATTCTTATCAGTATGCCATGCTATACTATCGGGCCGTGATCACCTCGGGTGTTGATCACTGGTAAATACATACATATATACATACTATACAGGTGGTGACTAAAGTCGGGTCGGCTCGTTGAGTACCCGCAAGTGATTCTGATGTGGGGGCTGAAGGGGCAGGTGGCTCCATCCAGGTAGTGGTGGGCCTGAGTTCCAGGGAAGTTAATCTATTCGAATAGCCGTGATCTTCGGTAACAGGACGACTTGGAGTTGTACCTTGACCTTATGACAACTAGAACCAGTTTCTTAATAAAACACACTCTTTCAAGTGCCAGATACAACCCGGTGATCGCTCTCTAACAGGGCGACGAGGAGAGGATTGCCGGGTAGGATTATGCTACACGATGCTACTTGGTGGACTTACCTTCTGTTCTCTTCTACATGCTGCAAGATGGAGGTGGCCAGAAGCGTAGTCTTCGATAGGACTAGCTATCCCCCTCTTATTTCGACATTCTGCAGTTCAGTCCACATATGATACCCTTATTCCATTTGATACCAATGCATACATATGTAGTGTAGCTCCTTGCTTGCGAGTACTTTGGATGAGTACTCACGGTTGCTTTGCTCCCTCTTTTCCCCCTTTCTATACCCGAATGATGCGACCAGACAATGGAGCCCAGGAGCCAGACACCACTGTCGATGATGACTACTACTACTCGGGAGGTGCCTACTACTACGTGCAGGCCGCTGACGACCACTAGGAGTAGATTAGGAGGATCCCAGGCAGGAGGCTTGCGCCTCTTTCGATCTGTCTCCCAATTTTTGCTAGCCTTCTGAAGGCAAACTTGTTTAACTTATGTCTATACTCAGATATCGTTGCTTCCGCTGACTCGTCTATGATCGGGCTCTTGTATTTGAGCCCTCGAGGCCACTGGCTTGTAATATGATGCTTGTATGACTTATTTTATTTGTAGAGTTGTGTTGTGATATCTTCCCGTGAGTCCCTGATCTTGATTGTACATGTTTGCGTGTATGATTAGTGTACGATTGAATCGGGGGCGTCACAAGTTGGTATCAGAGCCGACTGCCTATAGGAATCCCCTTCCAGACTCCTTGGCCGAAGTCAAGTCTAGTTAATGGCAAAACTTTTACTAACATGGTTGTGTTCCTTAAGGGCCCACGTCACCATTTGGGTGGTATTAGGATCTTTTACTCCTCGATCTATACTTTGGGACTCTGATCTCTCTTCTATTCGGGTTAAATGATTTTACTAAATCTGACTCTAGGTTCTCGTAACTACTTCTCCCGGAGAGCCCCTTATCACAGACGATTGTCTACTGCACCAGAAGATTTTGAAAATGCTCTTCGATCATTCTCGAGACCCTTCTGCCCTCTGCTTTTCAATTCCCTACTACCGATATATCCATATGGGTAATGACATACACTTGTTGTTCATTCAATTACTCTGAGTTTCCCTTGTTGTTACAAGATGCATCGAATTGTTGTCCGAATTTTAAGAATCCCTTGTACCACTGCCTTATAGCTCCTTGCCATAGAAATACCCCTAAGGATAATTCCCTGCACTTATCGAGTATCCACTCATTCCCAGTTGTTCTTGTGTTCCGCAAAAGACTTTGAAATAATATTTGATCGTCCGAAAATCCTAAACAACCTGTTGTTCATGGAATTCTTGCATACTTGCATTCCGGTTAATTCCATTGGTCTAGCAATTTAATTTAAAAACCTTTGTGATTGTCATTCTGATCCTTTTGATTCAACATGTGTGTGAATGCACACAATCATCCGTTGTTCCCTGGAATTTATCCTTCCGATTCAGACGTCATTCTGGACATGAGCTGGATCTCGACCACTGAAATTACCATTGATTGTACCCCTGAGGCTATTCAACTTATCCATCGCTAATTAGAGCATTGCTTCTGATCCCTTGTCTTGGAATTCATAATTCCTTTGCATTTGAGCTTTGAGTTAGTCAGTTGTTTCTATAATTCGATGCACATGCATACCTTCTTCCTTTGATAGAGTACCGATACTCAAATCAGCTACTTTGTAGACCACTAGACCTCTGGTGGATTATTGTTCGACAGTGTCCTTCATATTCAAGTAACCTTGTGATCCTTTCCCCGGATATATAAAGCCTTTGGTAAATTGTATCCTCTGCTTTCTCAAGCATGCTCTACTATCGAGCTTGTGTTATTTACTCCGAAGTTTGTGGTATATGTTCCTAAGATGCCCTGATGGGTTGAACCTATGCCTTCCGTAATCTATGTGAACCCGAAAGATTTCATGTGTCATACTTATCTTGTATTGCACTAGGTAAAACTTTCAACAACTAATGACATTTTCAAAAGGCGAGAGGTGAATGGAAGGTTATACATTGAAGAAGTGGGAGTCGACCTTGAACTTGTGTTCATGCCCATGGACTCGATGTGGAACTTATCATGGGAGCTTCTTGCAAAATAGTTCATCATTTGGGTAATTCTTTCAATGTCCTTAAATTGGATCACCTGCAGCTATGGTTCCGACCATATTATTCTTCCTTGATCCCATTTCCCGAACAAGTTGAAGCACTTGTCTCCTGCAGAACAATACACTAGTCCAACCTCGACTTTGATCTGTCATCGATTATTACCCCCTGGCATCTCGAGATTATCATGGAATTGCATAACTTCTTATGAGTTCTTCATCAAGTTCTACATTCTCATAGATTCCAATTTTTCACAGGCTCTGAGTTATTAATGTAAGTGCATCTAGTGCCCCTTAGTGATTTTGGTGTATTGAAGACTTATAGGTTAAGGGACTAATGCGTTTGTGAGTGTACACAGGTCTATAAGTCTATGAGGAGTTTGATATTTACAGGAAAATTCGACCCCTAAAAATAAATATCTTCGACTGAAGATTTTGATATTTCTGAAGACTTTCATGAAGACTTTGAAAGTGAAGAAATTGGTGTGTCCGTGAAGACTTGATATTCATGCGAGGAATATGAAGCTTGAAGACTTTCGTTTTCATAGTTTTGTTTTTTCTCTTTCTTGAGTCATAGGAAACACCGTACTGTTGAAGGGGGTCGAGGAAATACTAAGGAAAAATTTCCATTTGATGCTCAACTCAAAATCCTAAACCTACCAATCCCTTTGAGTGAAGCCATTGGAAATCTCATACAGTTCAGTCAATTTCTTCAGTGACAGAGACGAAGTTCTTCTGGTCTCTAAGGAATTTGTCCTGACTGAGGAGTTAGGAATTCGCCAGTGCGGATTGCCTACACAGTGAGGAATATGATAGCCCTGAGGATTTTGCTACCCAAAATTCCGACCGTTGTTGTGCTATGCGCCAGCTGTCCCAAAATATCTATCCACCTAACGGTCATATCATTGAAGGGCATTTATGTCTTATCATGTCGGGCTGCTCCCTAGGCTATAAATAGCCGCCCCCTAGAACCACTAGCTGGTTGGCTGCTCCGAGAGAAACCAACACTTGTCATTTGACAGCAACCCATCCTCTGAGGACTTTGAGCGAAAATCATCAAGTGAGGAAAAACCAAAAACCCAAAACCCAAACACCTAAAAAACCCCAACTGATTGAGCATCACTAAAGAGATTGATCCTGCGTGGATCCGACGCTTGTTACATTTGAAGACTGTGCTTCTTCCAGACGGTTAGGCGTCATGGTCTAGAGCATCCAAGAGGAATTGTGGATCGCCGAGTGACCAAGTTTGTGAAGGTTTGGAAGTCGCATGAAGACTTACCACGAGTGATTGGACGAGGTCTGTGTGACCTTCGTTCAAGGAGAATACGGTGAGGACTGGGTGTCTTGAGCTGCGTGTTCAGGACTGGGTGTCCGGGACTGTGTGTCCTCGAGTTTAAATACTCAGCCGCTCCAACCAGACGTACAACTGAGACAGCAGTTTGAACTGGTCTACCAAATCATTGTCTTCACCAAGCTTACTGGTTCTATTCCCTCAACTCTTTCATTTCCTCATAACTGTGTTGTGTGTTTATTCATATCTGTGTTTGAAGACTTTGACTGAAGACTTCCTCAATTTTCTCAGTTCAACTTCTTTAGTCTGTTTGTCTTCATCCTGTGTTATCCTGTGATTACGCTTCCTGTACTCTGTGCCTGTCTTCATTTTATCATGATGACTATGCTTGTATTCTGTTATGTTTACTTTTGAGTACTTATTCCGCCGCTAGTAGTTCTTCGCTATGGAATTTCCTCACCGAAAAATTCCTCAGTGAAGAATTTCATAAAAATCACCTATTCACCCCCCTCTAGTCGATATAACACACTTTCAATTGGTATCAGAGCAAGGTACTCCCTTGTTCTGTGTGATTTTGGTTTAACCGCCTGGAGTTTTAGTTATGTCGACCGCAGGTATGATCAAGGTCTCTGTTGGGTGTCCTACCTTTGATGGGACGGACTACCCCTACTGGAAGAATAAGATGCGAATGCATCTTGAAGCAATTGATAACGATCTCTGGTATGTTGTGGAAAATGGTGTTCCCTCAGTCACACCTTCTCTGAATGCTGCTGATGTGAAGAGATTCAAGCAACTCGACTCTCAAGCAAAGAATATCATATGTGGCCATCTGAGCAAAGGACAGTATGGCAGAGTGAGTGCTTTGGAGACAACGAAGCTTATCTGGGACAGGTTGTCCAAAGTGAATGAAGGAGTCTCAACTCAGCATGACTCTCGAGTTGATGTTCTTCGCAATCTCTTCAACCGCTTCAAAAGACTCGACAATGAACATGTTCAACAAACCTTCGATTGCCTCACTGACATCTCCAATGAGCTTCAAGAACTTGGTGCCACTAACATCACCGACCATGAGGTGGTGAAGAAATTGCTGAGATCGCTTGATTCCTCATTTGACACTCTGGCATTGATGATACAAGAACGTGCTGATTACATGTCACTTGATCCCGCTGATATTCTCGAGAGGCTAAATACTCATGAGTTCCAACTTGCTGAAAAGAGAGATCTCTATGGTTCAAGCTATGGCAGATCACGTGCACTAAAGGCCAAGGCAGTATCTGAGTCCGAAGATGAAGACTCTGATAACAGCCTTGGTGATCCTGAAGAACTGAGCCATGATCTGGCTCTGCTCGTGAAGAAGTTCCAGAAGTTCTCAAGATCTCCTTGGAAGACCCTCAAGGAGCAATGATTCCTCATCAAGTGACTAAAAGAGGAGGCTCTGCCACAAATGCAAGAAGCTTGGACATTACATTCAAGACTGTCCTCAATGGGAAAAGGAATCAAAGAAGAAGAAATACAAGGATTACAGTTCTGATGATGCGAAGAAAAAGAAGAAATCCTCAAAATCCTCATCATCAAAATCCTCAAAGCCTTCATATCACAAGAAGAGCAGCTCCAAGAAGGCCAGGGCATTCATTGGCAAGGAAATGGACTCTGAGGCTGAATCTGAAGAAAATGAGGAAGAGGAGTCATCTGAGGAGTCCGAATCCAGAGTGGCGAGCCTAGCTGATGAAAATAACCTCACCAACAAAGCTGATGAAGGGGATGATGACTACGCTCCCACCTACTGCTTCATGGCAAAGGGTGCGAAGGTACTCAAATATACCTCATCTGAATCAAGTGAGAATGAATCTGATGAAAATCTTAAGCCCAGCTATTCTAAACTTGCTAAGATTGCTGTAAAACAACAAAGGGCTTTAGAAAAGGTTCAAAACATGCTAGACAAAAGTAATGATATGTTGGGTGAAGAAATGGATCGCACTAAAGCCCTGACTGAAAATCTTCAGAGATTTCAGACTAGGTTTGTCAATCTTCAAGATCATCATAACACTCTCTTATCCGATCATGAGAAGCTTTCTTATGAATTTCTTCAAAGAAAGCAAGACCTTGAGAAGCTAAGAGTGAGTTATGAAGATCTTCAAGAGGAGCGCGATTCATTACTTTCTCAACAAATCAGCGCTTCTCAGGAAGAATTTGTTCCTCCATGCTTGAAGTGCATTGAACATGAATATGCTAATTCTTCACCTGAATGTTCAAATGCTGCTAATGTTTCAAATTCTTCACATGCCTCTACTATCACTAATTCCTCATCTGAGGACATTGCTAGTATCACTGACGGTGCAGAGCTGAAGGAATTGTACACGACAGGCATGTACAAAAGCCTCAAAGGGCATCAGGCTCTTTGTGATGTGCTTAAAAAGCAGATCCTCAACAGGAACCCTAGGAAAGAGGGTATCGCCTTTGAGAGGAAACTCAATGCTGATGGTACATATTGGAAGCCTGAGCAGTACCCCAAAACTACATGGGTTGCTGCAAAGGGACCTCTAGTTGATCCATCTAACTTATCTGGATTTGCATGTGAATCTCCTCATTCTGATGATGAGTTAATTGACTCCAACTATAAACTGTTCAAAAATCAGAATGGTGAAGTATTTGCTAGATATGTTGGCACTAACTGCAGGAACGGCTCCCCTATGAAGAAAATCTGGGTTCCCAAAAGATGCCTTCAAAATCTTCAGGTGAATGTCATCATGACGCCACCTGTGAAGAATAGGAACCCCAGATCAAATTCTTCATATGGACCAAATTCTTCATATGGATTCAAGTCCTCATACGGACCAAATTCCTCATATGGATCAAAGTCCTCATATGAACATCATCGTGCTAACCCGTCTGTTTCGTAGGGAAGATCTAAGGATTATGGATATGTGCATTATTCTTCAAATCATTATGTCCATAAGTCCTCGAAGAATTTCTCTGCATACTCTAATGCTTACTCTAACCCCTCTTATGTGAAACGAAATGGACTGGCTTCTATGCCATCCTTCTCGTATGGAGCTCGCAGAATGATGAACTCTTTGCCACCCCTTCAGATGTGGGTGGTGAAGAAAAAGAACTAATCTCTTCTGCAGGGTCAGGTCTCCAGACGCACGTAATCATCTGAGAATTTGCTGGAGACCTGAGCATGCCTGATAGGACGCAGGCTAATCATGAAGAAATGAACTTTCATTTCTCACGTCCTCATATTGGTTTATCAGTTCTTTTACTTGATGAAATTGATCTAATGAATTGATGTCATATTCTTCACTGATGAAGTATATGAGTTTGTAAGCTGCACTAATTCATCTGCAGGATGATCAACCCAAAGCCACTGAGTGGGTCCTCGATAGTGGATGTACAAACCACATGACTGGTGACAAGAATCTATTCATGGATGCTCCATTATCTCCGTCGCATCTGAAGCATATCATCTTTGCTGACAAAGGCAAAAGTCAGGTATTGGGTCTAGGTAAGGTTGCGACAAGGATCGACACGTGGACAAAGTCATGCTTGTTGAGTCCTTAGGATACAACCTTATGTCTGTCTCAATGCTTTCTGATCTTGATATGGTTGTTGTCTTTGGCAAGTACCGTTGTGTTGTGGTTATGGAAGCTGACAATTCCAAAGTCTTCGAAGGCTTTAGGAGAGGAGACCTGTATATTGTTGATTTCTCTACAGGACCACAACCAGCTATGTGCTTACTTGCAAAAGCTTCAGAAGGCTGGCTCTGGCATCGACGACTTGGTCATGCAGGCATGAGGAATTTGCACACGCTTGCGAAGAAGAAGCATGTCATTGGCATCGAGAATGTCAAATTCCTCAAGGATCACCTATGTGGAGCCTGTGAAGCTGGGAAGATGACGAAGGCCAAGCATCCAGCAAAGACTATCATGACCACCACTCGCCCATTTGAATTGCTTCACATGGATCTCTTTGGTCCTAATCATTATTCTGCTATTTCAAATGAAGCATCTCAATATGGCTTTGTTATTGTTGATGATTATTCTCGCTACACATGGGTACACCTTGTTACTTACAAACATGAAGTGCAGGAAGTCTTCAAACGATTTTCCTCGAGGGCTTCAACCAACTTTGGTGTGAAGATCAAGCACATCAGAAGTGACAATGGCACTGAGTTCAAGAATTCTGGTCTCGATGACTATCTTGATGAACTTGGTATTACTCATGAGTCTTCTGCTCCTTACACTCCTCAGCAGAATGGCGTCATGGAGCGCAAGAACAGGACTCTTGCTGAGATGGCTCGCACTATGCTTGATGAATACAAAATGCCTCGTCATTTCTGGACTGAGGCAATTGATACTGTGTGCCACATCATCAACAGAGTATATCTTCACAAATTCTTCAAAAAGACTGCCTATGAACTCCTCACTGATAAGAAACCCAATGTAAGTTATTTCAAAGTCTTCGGTGCTAAATGTTGGATTAGAGATCCTCATCACAACTCAAAATTTGCGCTGAAAGCACATGAAGGTTTTATGCTTGGTTACAGAAAGGACTCGCACACCTACAGAGTCTTCAACAATGTTCTTCACAAAGTTGTTGAAACAGTAGATGTACGGTTCGATGAAATTAATGGCTCGCAAAGAGAGCACCTACCTACTGTGATAGATGAACCAGCACCTGAGGAAACTATCAAGTTCAAGGCTACTGTGGATGTCATTCCTACTAAATAATCTACTGGAGAATTCATTCCAAAACATGAAGAACGTCGGGCTAATGCACCTGAAGAAAATGCTGAAGAAAATGGTGCTGAAGAAAACGCTGATCAAATTCTTCAACGACAACCAGCTCATCCTCGCATTGCAAAAGAAGTGCAAGTTGAAAAGATGATCAATGACATCAAAGAGACAGGTCCTCTCACACGCTCAAAAGCATCACATTTGTCTAACTTTTGTGGGCACTATGCTTTTGTCTGTATTACAGAGCCCACTAAGGTAGATGAAGCATTTCTGGAGCCTGAGTGGATTCAGGCCATGCAAGAAGAATTACATCAGTTCGAGCTCAACAATGTCTGGGAACTGGTCGAATGTCCAGATCCTCGCAAGCACAATATCATCAGCACAAAGTGGAACTACGGCAACAAGCAAAATGAAAATGGCCTTGTGGTGAGGAATAAGGCACGGCTTGTAGCTCAAGGCTACACACAGGTTGAAGGAATTGATTTCGATGAAACTTTTGCACGTGTTGCTAGACTTGAGGCTATTCACATATTACTTGCTTATGCTAACCATCATGATATCACTTTATATCAAATGGATGTGAAAAGTGCATTACTCAATGGTAAGCTTGAGGAAGAAGTATATGTTTCTCAACCCCCAGGTTTTGAAGATCCAAAGAATCCTGACAAAGTCTTCAGACTCAACAAGGCCCTCTATGGCCTCAAGCAGGCCCCACGGGCTTGGTATGATACCTTGAAGGAACTCTTCATGAAGAAAGGCTTCAAACCCGGTTCACTCGACCCTACTCTTTTCACTAAATCTTATGACGGTGAATTGTTTGTGTGCCAAATATATGTTGATGATATTATCTTTGGCTGTACTGACCAACGTTATAGTGATGAATTTGCCTATATGATGAGTGAAGAATATCAAATGTCTAGGATGGGAGAGTTGATATTCTTCTTAGGTCTTCAAATTCATCAACAACTCAATGGCATATTCATATCTCAGGAGAAATACCTCAAGGATGTACTGAGGAAATTCGGCATGCAAGATTGCAAAGGCGTCAAAATTCCTATGCCCACAAATGGCCATCTGTGCACTGATGAAAATGGTATTGACTTCAATCATAAGGTATACCGCTCCATGATAGGTTCCTTATTGTACTTATGTGCATCTAGGCCAGATATAATGCTTAGTGTTTGCATGTGTGCCCGATTTCAAGCTACACCGAAGGAATCACACCATAAGGCTGTGAAGCATATTCTTCGATATCTAGCTCACACACCAACACTTGGATTGTGGTACCCCAAGGGCTTGACTTTTGATCTCATTGGATATTCTGACTCTGACTATGCTGGTGATTGTGTGGACCTCAAGTCAACATCTGGTACATGTCATTTCCTTGGACGATCTTTGGTCTGTTGGTCCTCGAAGAAACAGAACTGCGTATCACTATCTACTGCTGAAGCTGAGTACATTCCCGCTGGTTCTTGCTGTGCCCAATTGCTATGGATGAAGCAAACTCTCAAGGACTACGGCGTCAACATGAAGAATGTGCCTCTCTTCTCTGACAATGAGAGTGCCATCAAGATTGCTCACAACCCAGTTCAGCACTCGAAGACAAAGCACATTCAGATTCGTCATCATTTTCTTCGTGATCATGTGTTGAAGGGCGACATTTCCATTGAGCATGTGAAGACTGAAGAACAACTAGCCGATATCTTGACAAAGCCCATGGATGAGAAGAGATTTAGCAAGTTGCGGTGTGAGCTAAATATCCTAGAATCTTCGAATGTTCTTTGAAAAGGACACTCATCCTAACACTTATGCAAAATTGATGACTTAGATGTGCAACACATGAAGAAATGTTTTTCTTCAATCAATGAAGAATAAAACTCTTAGTGTGAAGAAATTAATGAAGAATTCGATTCTCAGAACCCTACAATAATTGTACGCGGTGTCTGAAATCATCATTCTTATACGGTGGGTCACGCCACCACCAAAAGTTGAAATTCCTCAAATTATTCATATTCTTCAACTTTGCATAGTCTTCACTGGTTCCGTCGTTATTCTTCATTGGCTATATATATATGTGAGTTTATGTCCTCTACAACATTCACTTATTGATATTTCTTCAAGTTGGTTCTCTGCTAAGTGAATGTGATCGGACCCTTCCCCTCTATGCTATACTCAACCCAATCTGTTCAAAAATTCTTCATGTGCGTTCTATTTGAAACTCGTTCAAAATCTTCACCGTGTCCTTGTCAGCTGAAGAAATTGCGAACGGAACTTTAAAACCTATCTTATCGAAATTTTCAGCTTTGCCGCTCAAATCGTTCCACATCCCATGATACACTTATCCAATCACCCACGATCCAACACGATCTCCACCTATCACTACGTGGGTGACACATGTCATGCGAATGAGAAGGGTCAGGGGCACGTTCGTCCAATTTCTTCGGGCGAACAGTTTTTCACCGTTTCTATAAATACCCCTCCTTCCATTCCTCACTTCTTTTACTCCGCTCGACCTCTCTCTCCAGCTCGAGCTTCTGAAACCCTAGCGCCGCCGCTACTTCATCGCCGCCGGTGAGGAAGAGCTTCACTGCCTCGACCTCGTCGCCGACGTACTCACGCCAACCGCGGAAATCTTCACTCCGCCGTCGCCGTAGCTGTCTTCCTCCGCCAAGTTAGGGCGTCGAAGATCTGCACAGACGAACTTCACATCTCCTCACTCTAGTTCGTCGTGTTCTTCGTCCAGGGTAATTAAAAGTTACTTTTACTACCCTCGTTGATTCGAATGATTATCTTCAAAATCTTAAAAGGTGTTTTTCTTCATAGATTCACACACTAAACAACTCACAAGTCATCTGTTCTTGACTGGTTTCTCTAAGCCATGTTTTTTCTTCAAGATTCCTCAAACATGTGGATTTTTAATCTACACATCTATGGAACCTAAGACAAAGAACGCTTAGTGAAATTCTTCAAGACTCATCTGGTCAAATTCCTCAAACTTGTTCTTTTTTTCAGAACCTTCTAAGAACGCATATGACCTCTCCAAATTCCTCGCAACTATACTCTGTTCACAGGTACACATGTCAGCTGCTGAATCACTAGGTTCTCATCAACTTAACTCATTTGCAGCGTTCCTCGAAGAAAAGTTGCATACTTCTTCAGAGAATTCAATTGTTCAAATTCCTCAACTGAAGAAAATGGCTGACGGTAAGAAGCCACAGAAGGAAGGAAAGAGGCCTGAGGTAAATACAGCATTTGAGATCCCTGATGACATATATGCTGGGTACTGCACACCTACTGAGGAAACCAAGAATGAGCACAAAGTGCGCATTCAGAAGATAGAGAGGAGATGGGCAAGAGAATGGAGGGAGTACAGATATGTCACTCCTAAGTATATGAAGAAATTAGCACTCAATCCTCCATGTCCAAGAGCTCCATTGGCACCTGGCCAAATCGCTGATCCCACCAGCCACAAGCGCGGTGAGGACTATCCTAATGAATGGGCCAAGCGCCAAGCCAAGCTGGCTAAGCAAGCCAGAGAAGCATTGAGGAAATTTAATGAAGACTCTGCTGCTGTTGTTGCCTCTGCTGAGGCCTTTGCTGTCAAGCCAAAGAAGGCTATGTTAAAGAAGCCTGCGCGCAAGCCAAGTGCTTCACCAACAATGCCCTCAAGGCCAAGTTCCTCAGCAATGCCCTCACGGCCAGAATCCTCAAAGCCCTCACGGCAAATTCCTCATGCTGCTCCTGTCCCTCCAAAGTCCTCAGCTCCTCCGCCAAAGCCTTCAGCTGTTCCGACTAAATCCTCAGCACCTGTGCATCTCGCCTCGTGCCAAAGGACTGTCGGCATCTCCGTTGCCTCAGGTGTCTCAGCTAGTTCCTCAGCTGCACCAAGTTCCTCAGCTGGCCCCTCACTGCTGAAGACAAAGGCCACTGCTAGAAGAGGTCCTCGCCAAAGTCCTCAAAAGAAGCAAGTCACTTTCCAAGTGCCGTCTGATGAAGACGAAGCTGATGATGATGAACTTGCAGAAATCATCAGAGACAGGCAAGTTAGGGCCACTGGAGCCAAAGGATCAGAGGTGCCACTGCTTTTGGATCCCAAGCTGATCCTCGACTACGTTGATGATTGACACAAGGACCCCAACACTCCCTTGCCTGACTTCAAGCTGACTCCTGGCCAGAGTCACATGCTGACCCACTTCATTCAAGAAGAAAAGTGGAAATTTGAGAAGGCCAGGCAGATCAAGAAAGCGCAATACAAGAAATAGCGCTATCTGAAGAAAAACGTAGTCTCTATGACAACTGAAGAACTTGTCACTATTTAGACTGAGATTAAGAAACTCCGTGATGACTTTGACGCATATCGCGCTGATTGGCTTGGAGCCAAGGTTCATTTTTTGAAACTTGCGGATAACTTCACTTCCAATGTTACAGCCCCAACGCAATAGGAAATTCCTCAGGCTGAAGCATCTGCTCAGCCTACTAAAGAAAATGCCAGCACCGCTGATGACAATCAGGCTGCTGAAGATAATGTGAGTTTCAGGGCTGATGACTGCATTCTAGCCGCTGAAGAAATTGCCAGGGCACCCACTAGTGGTGTGCTTGAAGAAACTGAAGAACTCAGGGCAACTGCATCAGTTGTGCCTGAAGAAAATCAACCTGATTCCTCAGCTGCTCCTGCACCAACTTCAACTCCAATCCTTCCATCTGCATCAGATGTGAAGAAGACCAAGGCTGCAGAGCGTGCTGCAGTGAAGAAAAGGAAAGCATCAGTTGCTTCAGATTCTTCAGCTCCGAAGAAAATGAAGCCTATGACAAGTTCATTTGCAAATCCGATTGATGTTGTTCCCATCTCAACCAGGCCATCAAAGGACCTTGTTCCTTTTGATGAAGAATATGTGATCCCCAGTGGATCTGATGAAGAAACTCCTACTGCTGCTTCATCTGAACCGTTGGATGAAGAAATTGAAGTGGATGCGATCCCTTCAACACCTATCATCTCCTCGCCTATGCCTCAGTTCACAGCTGAAGAGGCTGGCATTGAAGAAATGGAAGATGAAGATTGGGACATTGGCTGTTCCACACCCGTAATCAGTGATGAATTCTGGGAAAGTCAGCATCCAAACTCTCTAATGTTCACCCCTCTACAGCAAATTCCTCAGTCCCCCACACAAACTGTTCACATGGGCTCTGAAGAAACTCATCCCACTGCATCTGTCCATGAGGAAATTCCAGCCACTAGCGCTGAAGAAACTGCTGCCGCTGAACAACCAACGACACAGACTGCCACTGAGGAGGAACCAGAAATTCTCAGCCTGAAGAACCTGCGATTGAGATTCCTGAGGTCGTGATGCAACTCTCTGACACTCCTCTACCGAAGCCAAAGGATCCATTCTCATGCAAGCAAAAGTTCAAGGCTGATGATTTCTTCGGTGAGCACGTATTCTTCGAAGATTACAACCCATATAACTCTGCTTGCATTAGGAAGAGGCGTTTCTGGACTGCTAGTCTAGCCAATTTCTATTCCTCAGTGCTGTTCAACAAGCAGAAGATCTTCTACCATGAGCATATTCCTCACATGGATATGGAATCTCTGTCGTGCTTCGCACCAGTCCTCAGTGTTCTTCACGACGCTGGACTGCTAAACTTTTGCTCTGACATCTGTGATTGGAATGAAGAACTGATTCTTCAATTCTATGCAACTCTGCACATCATCGGAGATGCTGAAGATGTGAATTCATGGGTGCTGGACTAGATGTCTAAAAACACTCACTACACTGCACCAGCCTCTGAATTGCTTCGTGCTCTACCACTCAGTCCTCCCCTTGAAGAAGCTCGCTCCATCTACAGTGAACCTGAGCTCACACATCATTACATGCAGGTGCTGATGAAACCTTTGAAGCCAGGTCAAGCACCAAGAACCAAATTCCTCGTGAAGGAATTGCTGTACGTGCCCAGAACTGTCTATCGTATTCTTACGAGGACAATCAGTCCCATCAAAGGCCATGACTCATCTGATGAGGAAATTGTTGGCATCATGAAGAATCTGGTATTCAACATCGTTCATGGCATTCCTGTCAATTATCGCGATTTCTTCATGAGGACTATGGCCAATGTTGCACTGTCTCCATTTGAGCTGAAGCCTTATGCACCTTGGATTATGAGATTCCTCAGGACAAGGTCTTCACTCAACTACAAAGCTGATTTCCAGAATCACCTCAGCTACTTGCCCCTAATTGAAGTCCTCAAGCAGACATATTCCTCAGTTGATGGAAAGGGCAAGGCACCAGCTATAATAGATGAAGGCATTCGTCCATTGGATGGTCAGTTTCGCAAAGCTGCATCTTATTCCACCAATGATGACTCTGCCACACATGACTCTGCCAATGCACCCAAGTCCACTCCTCAAGCCACTGCTCCGCACGTGATGACTGACCGTGAACTTCTGCTTAGTCTTCACCAGAAGGTGGATCGAAATCACAAATGGGTTAAGCGTCAGTTTGGTTCACTTCTTCACAACATGACTGCCACACACAATGCAGTGAAGAAAAACCACTACTACCTCCATCAAGTCTTCGGTCGCACCTAGGCAATCCTGTCACATCTGTATGGTGAAGAAGATCTGAAGAACATGGGTCTCAAAGAAGATTTTGACTGGTCTGCACCTCCACCGAAGAAATTCAAGAAGATCAAGGTTCCTTCTCTGGTGGCCAGCTCATGTTCTTCATCGCGTGACACTGATGAACATGAAGATTTGGACGACACTGCGGCAGGCCCTACATCAACAAACGACCCCAACAATGCTGGCGCTCCTTCATCAACATGATTATGTTCAGGGGCGTTAGTCCTCATTTTCGATCCTTTTGGTCATTCGATGACAAAGGGGAAGAAATATGAGTTAGTCTTCAAGCGGGTCTACTATATGGGCATTTTTTTTCTAAGTTACAACTCTCGTTCTTCTGAAACTTTATTGGATCGAGTTGTAATCTTAAACCCGATGGTGCTCTGATACTTTTGATGCACTGTGCTCTGATACTTTTGATGCACTGTGCTCTGATACTTTTGATGCACTATTCTGCATGCTTATTCCTCGTTAATATTATTGCACGCATGCTGAATTTCATCAGGCACCATATTTCATCATGCATTTCAAATTCTTCATATTATATGTTAAATGCATGTATGAATTACAAGATATAGGGGGAGATCTCCATGATTCAACTCTTCAAGTGTGCATTGCTTCAAAAGCAAATTCCTCACTATGCACATCTTTAGGGGGAGTTCTTCTATATCTTGCAATCAAATTCCTCAATATCAGTAGTTACACTTCATATGTTTATCCCCGTTGAAAACTTAACCTATATTGTCATCAATCACCAAAAAGGGGGAGATTGTAAGTGCATCTAGTGCCCCTTAGTGATTTTGGTGTATTGAAGACTTATAGGTTAAGGGACTAATGCGTTTGTGAGTGTACACAGGTCTATAAGTCTATGAGGAGTTTGATATTTACAGGAAAAGTCGAACCCTAAAAATAAATATCTTCGACTGAAGATTTTGATATTTCTGAAGACTTTCATTAAGACTTTGAAAGTGAAGAAATTGGTGTGTCCGTGAAGACTTGATATTCATGCGAGGAATATGAAGCTTGAAGACTTTCGTTTTCATAGTTTTGTTTTTTCTCTTTCTTGAGTCATAGGAAACACCGTACTGTTAAAGGGGGTAGAGGAAATACTAAGGAAAAATTTTCATGTGATACTCAACTCAAAATCCTACACCTACCAATCCCTTCGAGTGAAGCCATTGGAAATCTCATACAGTTCAGTCAATTTCTTCAGTGACAGAGATGAAGTTCTTCTGGTCTCTGAGGAATTTGTCCTGACTGAGGAGTTAGGAATTCGCCAGTGCGGATTGCCTACACAGTGAGGAACATGATAGCCCTGAGGATTTTGCTACTCAAAATTCCGACCGTTGCTGTGCTATGCGCCAGCTGTCCCAAAATATCCATCCACCTAACGGTCATATCATTGAAGGGCATTTATGTCTTATCATGTCGGGCTGCTCCCTAGGCTATAAATAGGCGCCTCCTACAACCACTAGCTGGTTGGCTGCTCCGAGAGAAACTGACACTTGTCATTTGAGAGCAACCCATCCTCTGAGGACTTTGATCAAAAATCATCAAGTGAGGAAAAACCAAAAACCCAAAACCCAAACACCTACAAACTCCAAGTGATTGAGCATCACTGAAGAGATGGATCTTGCGTGGATCCGACGCTTGTTACCTTTGAAGACTGTGCTTCTTCCAGACGGTTAGGTGTCATGGTCTAGAGCATCCAAGAGGAATTGTGGATCGTCGAGTGATCAAGTTTGTGAAGGTTTGGAAGTCGCCTGAAGACTTACCACGAGTGATTGGACGAGGTTTGTGTGACCTTAGTTCAAGGAGAATACGATGAGGACTGGGTGTCCTGAGCTGCGTGTTTAGGACTGGGTGTCCGGGACTGTGTGTCCTCGAGTTTAAATACTCAGCCGCTCCAGCCAGACGTACAACTGAGACAGCAGTTGGAACTGGTCTACCAGATCATTGTCTTCACCAAGCTTACTGGTTCTATTCCCTCAACTCTTTTATTTCCTCATAACTGTGTTGTGTGTTTATTCATATCTGCGTTTGAAGACTTTGACTGAAGACTTTCTCAATTTTCTCAGTTCAACTTCTTCAGTCTGTTTGTCTTCATCCTGTGTTATCCTGTCATTACGCTTCCTGTACTCTGTGCCTGTCTTCATTTCATCATGATGACTATGCTTGTATTCTGTTATGTTTACTTTTGAGTACTTATACCGCTGCTAGTAGTTCTTCGCTATGGAATTTCCTCACCGAAAAATTTCTCAGCGAAGAATTTCATAAAAATCGCCTATTCACCCCCCTCTAGTCGATATAACGCACTTTCAATTAAACACTCAAAGACACTGATAACCGAACCAAGCCTGCACTACGGTTCAACAACTCTTAGTAATCTTCTTTACGTACGAGATTGTACCTGATCACGTCATTCCTAGCCTGTTTGGCTATATCATTATCGTGCAGAATTTTAACTATGCTACCTGGCCCTTCTTCTTGGAGCAAATTTTCAACGATGAGCTAAGCTTATAATGATCTGCCTCGTCATATTGTTTCGCCTTGAACAACAAGCTTGATTTCGAGCTTGTGCCATACCAATGGTTCCAATAACTTTTCGCTTCATCATTCATTTGACTTGATGTTATCGCCGATCGATTACATCTGTAGGAAATCTCTCGACAAATGTGTCGTGTTCAACATCAACAATGATATGCCTTCTTCCAAGTTTGAATCAAATTCATGATGGGAAATACCATCCTTTCCCCTCTATGATTCGTGTTATCATCGACCACTTTATTGCCTTCCGTTCAACACAAACTTGTTCGTGTTTCGTGTTATACCTTGAGATCCTTCTATCCAGCATTTGTTCTTTTCATTGGAGTATTACCATCTGTTATGTTAAGAATGTCGTGAGAATTTCACCTCCTCTTAAGAAATTCTTGATGTAGTGATGCTTCTCGCCATCACCATTCTTTCTTGCCTCCGTGTTGAGTGAACTCTGTTGTGAGAATTTAATATCTCTAGCAACCTTATTGCTTCAAAGTGAATGACCGATAGTTCCATTATTGAGTCACCATTCTAACATTGATCGTGCAACCCAGCCCTTATTTCGGGAGCACCTTTCAACCAATGTTTAACTATGTAGGTTTGCCTTGAGCATACCTCTTTATATCATTTGATCTGACAAATGATATCTCCTCGTTCACATAAGAGTGGAAATCCATATTTTGAGAATCTCAATGAATTGTCGCTGAGTCAATAAGCCACCTCCTCACCTCTCATTGATTTAATGATGAACTCTTGTTTCGAAACTCGCTCCCGCAGTTCAACTCCCGAGAATCTTACAATGTCATCTTTACAACTTGGTTGAACCTCTCTTCTCATGCATCCCGAGTCTGTGGTATCCTGGCACCAATCAGATCTGAATCTCGGTCAGGTATGATGATTGGGACATATTTCCAATAGTTATAACATTGGTCTTTATATGACCCGGTAAGATGATGCCATGCCTAGCACACCTGGCCGGAGGCCCTATTGTTATAGTTTCCTTTTCAGCAAGGCTATCCATTCTTCTGTGAGGAAACTGTAAGACTTATTCTACAAGTTGTTCCCGATGAATCCTTCGCGTATCCAAAGTCTGACATTTGCTTGAAGACAATGTCAATGCTATCTCGAAGCATGTCTGTGGTACTCCTATTTTCAACGAGAACATTTGAAGCCCAATGCTAATGTTTCCTGCTCAATTACCCAAACACCACTGTATGGATAACGTCATGAAATTCCTCTCCCCTTACCTAAGTGGTTTTATACCTTCTATCCGGTCTTGGATATCATACTCTGCTTGTCTTGGGAAGGATATACCCCAGAAATATGTGTTTAAACACATTTTTCCTTTCCATGGTTCTGTTTAATCTGATAATCACATTTTCCTTTCCATTGTTCTGTTTAACCTTCTTGAGGTTTATATGATCTAAGCAGTAATACGTCACTGCTTTTATAAGCACCTCAGCATACAACTCTGTCAGTAAGACCCTCTTACTATTGTTGTTGACATTCCGGTAACCACCGATGGACGAGAACTTTGCCTATTGGTCCGCCTTGTTTCGACGAGAAGGAAAATGGTTCTCTTCGTTCCTCGCCCTTGATACCGATGTTGTTGCCGACATAAATGACAGGCAATCCTCTAACATGCCTTGCTTACATAATCACGCAAGATGTCACCACCCTTCCTACTTTTAACCCACATGGTGGGCCCATAACCCACAGTTCCACAGGATCGAAACCTGACTCTCCTGTACACCCCATGTTCCCAAAGTTATTCCTCGCGCGTGGCTTTGTATGCAATTCACGAGCCACGTTCCTAGTGATCTATTATGGTAATACTTATTCACGTTGCCCTGAAACCCTTTCACCTTTTGATTAGGCATCAAGCGATTGCCTACTCTCTTGAAACTTCTCATGGTACCTTCTTACTTTACTCTCGATGTTTTCTTAAGTTTCTATTCGAGAGATACTTTCTACCACACATCCCCGATGTTATCAACCAGATAGTCGATCTTTCAGAGGTCCGTTTTTCCGAAGTTACCCCGTGTCCTTCATATGTACAATGAAGATTCCGAAGAAAGGATGACAACTTCATCATGATACATTGATGCATAGGAATGAAGACATCGACGCTATGGGTCTACCTCTTCAAGAAGAACCACTACGACCGAGAAGGCTCGTTAGAATTTCGCAACCAAATCCCTTCCCCATTACTTCCCCTCCTAAATCTCGGGACGAGATTTCTTGTAGTGGAGGAGAATTGTGACGTCCGAATAATTAAGCTACAGTAAACCTCTACTAATGGTGCCACGTCACCTGGGTTACTGTTGATAAACTCGCGTTGATTTGAAACCGTTCCAAATTCAAATTCAAAAAAACAAGTCAAACGATAAAAGTTTTCAAATATTAAAACTAAAATGTTTGGGTTGTGCCAAATAATGCATAGGTAATTATGGTGGAGAAACCACACTTTTATAAAAGGTTTGAATGCTCTAAAATGATTTAAGCGGTAACTAAAACATTACTTAGATGCCTTTGGTATTTTATAAAATACTAAGCTATTTTAGTTTGGGTAGCAAGTTAGTGTGGTTATGGCATATTTGGTAATGTCAAATTAGGTGCCATTTTGGTATTTTACTAAAACAAAAATAAAAGGGAAATAAAAGAAAATAGAAAATTAAATTAAATAAAAAAACAAAACAAAGAAAATAAAAGAGAGCCCCCTAATTTCCACTGGGCCTTAGCCCAACTGGCCGAAACCATTCAAACCGGCCCACCCGGTGCCCCCCTGTATAACCCCTCACCCCACAAACCCTAACCTAACTCCCCCCACTCCCCACGATCCCCATCCCCCCACCCCCCTGCGTGCAATCTGGATCAGGGGCGCTCCAGAGCACGCCGCCCTGATCCCGTCGCCCCCGAGCCCGACGTCGGTGCCCAACCTGACGCCGCCCCACCGTCGCCGGCCTGCCCCGCCCCACTGCTCCTTCGCTGCACGCCATCGGCCTCGCCTGCCGTCACCATGCTACTACCCGAGGACCTCGTCACCGTCACCCTCCCGCCTCACCGCCATGCCTGGACGCCAACGCAGATCGCCGCGCCGCCACCTCGTCGGACTGCCACCCCGTCGCCGTCGTCCCCGCGCCCCATTGCCCCATGCCCTACAACCTCCCGTGAGCCCCCCTCCTTCTCCTCTTCCCCGCGCTCAGGTCGCGCACCTGCACGCCCGCACCGTCTACGCCCATCGCGTGGCCGCGCCCCTGCTTTCCCCCGCTCTGCTCCGCCTCCGGCCGCGACCAAACCCGCATCCGCTTCGTCTCGCTTGACCCGCCTCCCCTACTCCTGTGGACGCCGACCCTCCCCACCGGCCCCGGCGCGAGCCCACGCTGTCACTGCACCACCGCAACCGTCGTGTGCACACACACCCGCACTTCGCCGCCCACCGCTGCCTTCCCCCTACCGCGTCGCGCTCGTCGCCGTCCCTGGTGTTGGCGTCGTTGTCCCGTGCCCTGCCTCCGACTCTGGCCCCGCAGGCCACGCCACACCGGTGGCCAGTTCCAACACCTCGCGGCGCCCCGGGTCTGCCCTTCGGGTGCAAACGCCCAGGTGCCTGCTGCCCGTTGCGCCCGCAACCACGCCCTGTACCCGCTAAGGCCACAGGGGCCTATGATAGCTGGGCCCCGCGCCCAGAACATATAAAAAATGAATGAAAAAGAATTAAAAAAATGATAAATAAATAATAATAAAATTAATTAATTAACTTGATTAATTCTGTTTAAATTAACTAATTAAGATTAATTAACCTAATGACAAATTAACCTAATTAACTACTGTTAATTAACAGAACAGTCAATGACATGTGGGGCCCACATGTTAGTTTGACTAAGTCAACGCCCTGTTGACTGATGACGTCATGATGACGTCAGAAAACACTATTCTGGATAATGTTGATTTAAAAAGTTAAATAAATTCTAAAAATGATTTAAATCTTTTAAAATAAATATAAAATAAACCATAGCTCGGATGGAAAAACTTTGTACATGAAAGTTGCTCAGAACGACGAGACAAATCCGGATACGCAGCCCGTTCGTCCACCACGCATCCCTAGCATAGCGAACACGCAACTTTCCCCCTCTGATTCATCTGTCTGAAAACGCGAAACACCGGGGATATTTTGCCGGATGTTTCCCCCCTTCACCAGTACCACCTCATACCGCGTTAGGGCACACCTAGCACCACGCTTTGTCATGTCATGAACCGTCATGCATCTGATTGCTTAATATTTATTATTTCTTCCCCCTCTTCTCTCGCTAGACACCGAGACCGATGCCGCTACTACCCAGTATGACTACGGTGTTGACGACCCCTCTCTCTTGCCAGAGCAACCAGGCAAACCCCCCCCCTTAATCACCAGATATCGCCTACTCTTCTCTCTACTGCTTGCATTAGAGTAGTGTAGCATGTTACTGCTTTCCGTTAATCCTATTCTGATGCATAGCCTGCCATTGTTGCTACAACTGTTGTTACCTTACCTGCAATCCTAAATACTTAGTATAGGATGCTAGATTATCATCAGTAGCCCTACATTCTTGTCAGTCTGCCATGCTATACTATCGGGCCGTGATCACGTCGGGTGTTGATCACGGGTAAATACATACATATATACATACTATACAGGTGGTGACTAAAGTCGGGTCGGCTCGTTGAGTACGCGCAAGTGATTCTGATGTGGGGGCTGAAGGGGCAGGTGGCTCCATCCAGGTAGTGGTGGGCCTGAGTTCCCGACGGCCCCCGACCGTTACTTTGAGGCGGAGCGACAGGGCAGGTTGAGACCACCTAGGAGAGAGGTATTTGATCTGAGTCTGGCCACTGGCCTATACTCACTAACCAACTACGCGGGGACAGTTATGGGCACTCGACGTCGTGGTATCAGCTGAAGCCTTCGTGACGTTAGCGACTGAGCGGCGCGCGCCGGGTTGGACTGGAACGCCTGCTCTTGTATAAGGGAGGCTAGGTCTGCTCACCGTCCGCCCTCGCAACATGCAGGTGTGAAATGGGCGATGGGCCCAGACCCCTGAGCCATAGGATTTAGACCGGCGTGCTGACCTCTCTATTGTGCCTAGGTAGGGCTGTGACGTGTTGATCTTCCGAGGCCGGGCATGACCCAGGAAAGTGTGTCCGGACAAAGGGGATCGAGCGTGTTGGGAAATGTGGTGCACCCCTGCAGGGAAGTTAATCTATTCGAATAGCCGTGTTCTTCGGTAACAGGATGACTTGGAGTTGTACCTTGACCTTATGACAACTAGAACATGTTTCTTAATAAAACACACCCTTTCAAGTGCCAGATACAACCCGGTGATCGCTCTCTAACAGGGCGACGAGGATAGGATTGCCGGGTAGGATTATGCTACACGATGCTACTTGGTGGACTTACCTTCTGTTCTCTTCTACATGTTGCAAGATGGAGGTGGCCAGAAGCGTAGTATTCGATAGGACTAGCTATCCCCCTCTTATTCCGGCATTCTCCAGTTCAATCCACATATGATACCCTTATTCCATTTGATACCAATGCAGACATATGTAGTGTAGCTCCTTGCTTGTGAGTACTTTGGATGAGTACTCACGGTTGCTTTGCTCCCTCTTTCCCCCTTTCTATACCCGAATGTTGCGACCAGACGATGGAGCCCAGGAGCCAGATGCCACTGTCGATGACAACTACAACTACTCGGGAGGTGCCTACTACTACGTGCAGGCCGCTGACGACGACCAGGAGTAGATTAGGAGGATCCCAGGCAGGAGGCCTGCGCCTCTTTCGATCTGTATCCCAGTTTGTGCTAGTCTTCTGAAGGCAAACTTGTTTAACTTATGTCTGTACTCAAATATTGTTGCTTCCGCTGACTCGTCTATGATCGGGCTCTTGTATTCGAGCCCTCGAGGCTACTGGCTTGTAATATGATGCTTGTATGACTTATTTTATTTGTAGAGTTGTGTTGTGATATCTTCCCGTGAGTCCATGATCTTGATTATACATGTTTGCGTGTATGATTAGTGTACAATTGAATCGGGGGCGTCACATGCCCATCAGTCCACCCCTTGAAGGAGCTTGTTGTCTATACCAGGAGCCTGAACTCACTGCCCATTACATGCAAGTGCTGATGAAGCCCCTGAAGCCTGGTCAAGCACCAAGGACCAAATTCCTCATGAAGTAATTGCTATATGTGCCCAGAACAGTCTATCGCATTCTGACAAGGACAATGAGTCCTATCAAAGGCCACGACTCGTCTCATGAGGAAATTGTTGGCATCATGAAGAATCTGCTATTCAACATCATACATGGCATTCATGTCAATTACCATGATCTCTTCATGAGGAATCTGGCAAATGTTGCACTCTCTCCGTTTGAGTTGAAGCCTTATGCTCCTTCGATTATGAGATTCCTCAGAACAAGGTCTTCACTAAACTACAAGGATGACTTTCAGTATCACCTCAGCTACCTGCCCCCAATTGAAGTCCTCAAGTAGACTTATTCCTCAGCTGATGAAAAGGGCAAGGCACCTACTGTCATTGATGAAGGCATTCATCCATTGGATGGTCAGTTTCGCAAAGCTGCATCTTATTCCACCAATGATGACTCTGCCACTCATGATTCTGCTGCACATGCATCCGAGCCAAATCCTCAAGCCACAGCTCCCAGGGTGATGACCGACCGTGAGCTACTTCTTAGTCTTCACCAGAAGGTGGATCAAAACCATAAATGGGTTAAGCGTCAGTTTGGTTCTCTTCTTCACAACATGACTGCTACACATAATGCAGTGAAGAAAAACCATTACTACCTCCATGAAGTTTTCGGTCGCACCTGGGCTATCTTATCACATCTGTATGGTGAAGAAGATATGAAGCAAATGGGTCTCAAGGAGAACTTTGATTGGTCCGCACCCCCAGTGAAGAAATTCAAGAAAGTCAAAGTTCCTTCCTTGGTGGCCAGCTCATATTCTTCATCCCACGACACCGATGAGTTTGAAGACTTGGACGACACTGTTGTAGGCCCTACAACAATCAACGACCCCAACAACGCTGGCGCTCCTCCATCAACTTGATGTTCTTCAAGGGCGTTAGTCCTCATTTTTCTACCATTTTGGTCATTCGATGACAAAGGGGGAGAAATTTGAGTTAGTCTTCAAGCGGGTCTACCTATATGGGCGTTTTTTCTATTACAACTCTCGTTCTTTTGAAGACTTTGCTGGATCGAGTTGTAAACTTAAACTCTATGGTGGTCTGATACTTTTGCTGAGTTTTTCTGCATGCTTATTCCTCATTAATGTTAATGCACGCATGCTGAATTACATCTGTCATCATATTTCATCATGCATTTCAAATTCTTCATATTATATGTTAAATGCGTGTATGAATTACAAGATATAGGGGGAGATCTCCATGATTCTACTCTTCAAAGTGTGCATTGCTTCAAAAGCAAATTCCTCACTATGCACATCTTCAGAGGGAGTTCTTCTATATCTTGTAATCAAATTCCTCAATTTCACTATTTACACATCATATGTTTATCCCCGTTGAAAACTTAACATATATTGTCATCAATCACCAAAAAGGGGGAGATTGTAAGTGCATCTAGTGCCCCTTAGTGATTTTGGTGTATTGAAGACTTATAGGTTAAGGGACTGATGCGTTTGTGAGTGTACATAGGTCTATAAGTCTATGAGGAGTTTGATATTTATAGGGAAAGTTGACCCCTAAAAATGAAGTTCTTCGACTGAAGACTTTCTGAAGACTTTGAAAGTGAAGAAATTGGTGTGATCCTGACGATTTGGTATTCCTTCGAGGAACATGAAGCATGAAGACCTTCGTTTTCTTTTTTTTCTCTTTCTTTAGTCATAGGAGACACCGTACTGTTAAAGGGGGTCGAGGAAATACTAAGGAAAAATTTCCGAGTGATGGACAACTCAAATCCTACACCTACCAACCCCTTCGAGTGAAGCCATTGGAAATCTCATACAGTTCAGTCAATTTCTTCAATGACAGAGACGAAGTTCTTCTGTTCTCTTAGGAATTTGTTTTGTCTGAGGAGTTAGGAATTCGCTAGTACGGATTGCCTACACAGTGAGGAACATGATAGCCCTCAGGAATTTGATACTCAAAATTTCGACCATTGGTGTGCTATGCGCTAGCTGTCCCAAAATATCTACCCACCTAATGGTCATATCATTGAAGGGTACTTATGTCTTATCATGTCGGGCTGTCCCTAGGCTATAAATAGCCGCCCCCTACAACCACTAGCTGGTTGGATGCTCCGAGAAAAACTGACACTTGTCATTTGAGAGCATCCCATCCTCCGAGGACTTTGAGTGAAAATCATCAAGTGAGGAAAACCCAAACCCAAACACCTACAAACCCAAAGTAATTAAGCATCACTGAAGAGATTGATCCTGCGTGGATCTGACGCTTGTTACCTTTGAAGACTGTGCATCTTCCAGACGGTTAGGCGTCATGGTCTATAGCATCCAAGAGGAAATTGTGGATCGCCGAGTGACCGAGTCTGTGAAGGTTTGGAAGTCACCTGAAGACTTACCATGAGTGGTTGGGCAAGGTCTGTGCGACCTTACCTCAAGGGGAATATGGTGAGGACTGAGTGTCCTGAGCTGCGTGTTCAGTACTAGGTGTCCGGGACTGTGCGTCCTCAGGTTTAAATACCTAGCCGCCCTAACCAGATGTACAACTGTCACAGCAGTTGGAACTGGTCTACCAAATCATTGTCTTCACCGAGCTAACTGGTTTCAATTCCTCAACCCTTCTATTTCCTCATTTCTGTGTTGTGTGCTTGTTTATATCTGTTTGAAGACTTTGACTGAAAATTTTCTCTATTTCCTCAGTTCAATTTCTTCAGTCTATTTGTCTTTATCCTGTGTTTATGCTTTCTGTACTCTGTGCTTGTTTTCATTTCATCATGAAGACCATGCTCATACACTGTTATGTTTACTTATGAGTACTTATTCCGCTGCAAGTAGTTCTTCACTCAAGAATTTCCTCACCCTGAAATTCCTCAGTGAAGAATTCATAAAAATCACCTATTCACCCTCCTCTAGTCGATATAACACACTTTCAGGTAGGCGTTCGATATTCACTGCCTTTATAAGGGGATAAGGATTCCCTGTTCTTCTCCCACACCTCCTCCTTCCTCTGCCCATCCATACTCGAGCTCCAGCGCCCAAGCTCTGGCTTTCCCCACCCAAGAAAGCATTCCAATCATGTCCGGATCTGGAGCTCGAGGCAAGTGGATGGCCTCCTCCATCAAGAAGGAGGACATCGAGGAGCTCTGGGAGGCCGGATACCTGGCCAAGGGGATCGTTTACTGACTCCCGGCCAAGGGACAAATCGTCCCTACCCCTGTGCCCCATGAGAGGGTGGTGTTTCTCACACATTTCGTCCGCGGGATGGGATTCCCTCTCCACCCGTTTGTCCACAGATTGATGTTTTACTATGGGCTAGACTTCCATGATCTAGCCCCCAACTCTATCCTCAACATCTTGGCATTTATTGTCGTGTGCGAGGCCTTTCTTCGTATCCCACCTCACTTCGACCCATGGCTGAAGACCTTCAATGTGAAGCCGAAGGTGGTGAGCGGCCAACAAGCAGAGTGTGGAGGCGCCATGGTGGGAAAGATGCCCAATATCACCTGGCCCGAAGGCTCCTTTGAGGAGACAGTGAGGGGGTGGCAGTCGGGGTGGTTCTACATCACCGAGCCACGCAACACCAATTGGGCGGCGGCCCCCGAATTCTGATCCGGAGCTCCGATGCGGCTCACCTCCTGACAAGAGAAGGGCCTAACCTAGGGCTCTTCGAGCAAGCTGACTGGGCTCCAGACGTGCGTCCAGAACATGATAACCAAGAGGATCAAACTCATCAACGTGATCCAGGTTATGCTCATTCACCGGATCGTTCCGTGCCAATGCCGAATTTGCTATTTGTGGGAGTTCGATCCGACCAAACACCAGACGCTACTAGAGCTCTTCGGCACAACACACGAATACATCTGGAAAGTGCTCTTCAAGGCCGACGAGACACCACCGCCCATGATCGAGGATCGCGGGCTCAGCTTAAAACGCCAGGCCAATTCGGTGAGTTCTTTCATGTTTTCAAGGTATACCCTCTACTGGCATATTTTGAGGAAGGAGTCTAAGCCTTCCTATCAATTTCTCAGGCCTGGATTGATATAGCGGGGCGGATTAACTGTCCGGCTCCGCTACTCGAAGATCAAGAAACCCCACTTCTGACGAAGATGTTGTTTTCGGCGCCTTATGATGTGCCGGAGAAGAAGGCCAAGACAACGGCCAAAGGGTCCAGCAATGGCCCTCACCGAAAATGTGCTTCGGACATGATGTCCGGAGACGAGACTCACTCTTCAGCCGCCGAAGACAATGACGAAGAGGAGGAGGAAAACGAATCCCCTCTTGAGGAGGGAAGGAAGAAAAGGGGGGCCTCACCAACTCTGGAGGCGAAGGCAACCAAGAGGGGGAAGGGATCCCTCGCGGATAACTCCGCATGGTATGTCGATAGCAGTCCGGAGCGGATGCCCCGGACCAAGCCTCGGGCTGCCTCGTAAGTACCAAAAACCCTATGCACCTCCCAATACCTGGCCTTTCCAGTTTATGATATTAATATGATTAAATTATGCCATTACAGTCCCGCCCACGACGGCTCCCCGCGATCCTCGATAGAGGGTTCGCTAGACTCAAAGGGGGTGGCTAGCATGTCTCCGTCGCCCGCTCACTCTGTCTCGCCCAAGGGTGATGACAAGGTGGTGTCTCGAAGGACCTTCGCAGATCGGGGGGAGATTCCGGAAATCATCAGGGTGGCGCCCTAGGATGACTCCTTGGTTGCCGGACACATGGGGGAAAAGCCCCCATGGGGACTGGCGATGGGGGCCAACTTCCATTCGGCCCTCAGTCGGACTCCATTCTGGAGACCTTCACGGCTCCGGAGTACAGTGAACGGCCTTCCCCAACAGGAGGAGGTGTGCCTGTTCCACCGGTGACCTCTGTCCACCCAGAGGGACCGGATAATCTGCTGGAAATGCTGTGAGGCGCCTCCATTATGGATGAACACTGTGTCCTTATGGATACGGTGATCAAGAAGATTCAGTCTGCCAAAAGCGGACTGGCCGAGGCCTGCGCTAGCCTTTTAACAGGATTTGAGGTAATAATTGTAGAAAGAATATCACAGTGTGGACAGTAGCCCCTGATGCTCTGTTCGGTGTTCGGAAAGAAAAAGCCAAACAGAGGATCAACACAATTTTTGCAGGAGTCTGACATAAGATGTCTATGTGAATAAGCAAGCGTCGTTGCTGGCTGTTGCCGCTCATACTGCGGAGGTCTCCGTTCTGAAGCAGAGCCTAGAGTGGGCCAACGAAGAGCTCGGCCTCGTAAAGAAGCAGCTAGAGGACAGCCAAGGTATGCATTAACCTGCGCGTATATTTTAGGAAGGATGAATGTTTCGTGCTGACTAAAGAGTCATGAACTTTGTTAGGGGCCACGACCGAGGTGGCGGCCCTCAAGAAGGCATTAGCTGAGGCCGAGGACAAAGCGGCCAAGGAACGCACTGCGTGCGAGAAGCACGAGGCCCGGGTCGGCGAGGTCTAGCAAGAGCTCCAGGACGCCGTCAAGAAGTACGAGTCCTTGGAGCGTGACTCTAAGACACAAGCGTCCGAACTTGCGAACACCCACTGGAGCGCACAAGGGGATTGAGCCGAGGCCCAGAGCGCCCTTCAGGAGATCCAAGCGGCCAAGAAGATCGCGGCGGGTAAGGTTTTCATTATGCAAAGCAAATCTGTGAAGGAAGCGTTCCTTTTACTTACCCGAATTTGGAGCTCTCCAGGGGCGTTTATGGATTTGCCGCGCAGCAGACGCTACCGAGTTCTATCGAGCCGGAGAAGGGAGTTCTAAGGAGAAGCTATTCTGGTCTCAATATCTTGGATCTGAACATCCGGTGTCCTTCAGCGACCAGCTGAAATAGCTGGTCGAGCTGCACAAGGCGGCCGAGCTAGCCATGAAGGAGCTGATAGTCCGACTTTGGCTTGCCGCGCCGATACCCAGCAGCTACTTCGGACTTGTGAAGTAGCTTGTTGATGCATGCCCATGGCTTGAGGTTATAAAGCGGTCAGTCTATATCAAAGGTGCATGGATGGCCTTTGCCCGCGTCAAGACGCACTGGGCAAAGATGGATGCCAAGAAGATAATGACCGAGGGGCCGCTTGAGGGCAAGGAGCACCGCCGACCCGAGTTATATTTTGATGGTGTCCTGGAGGGATCCCGCCTTGTGGCGGAGCAATGTACGAAGGATGTTACATGCCCATGAAAACATTCTTATTATCCTCTCATATATATGTAACAATGATGTTATGTAATATAATGCTTGTGATTTTAATATTTTACCTCCTGTGCGGCCGTTTATGAAATCTGAGGGTTGGCCAGTCATCGGCTTCTGCCCCCCACGTAGATGGTATGGGGGTGTTCGGGATAAATATAAACACTCTTTACTCCATATTCTGGTCCTTAAAGGCGGTGTTTAGCACAACGAACAAGGCAATCAGACTATATAGCCTTTATCGCTCTCACATAGCCATAGGAGTTTGACAATGAAAATTTTGGCGAAGCCCCGGTATTCGGAAGGCCGAACTTGGGGCACTACACGCACCTGATTGTATGAGAAACTGATTCCTTGCATAAAGCGGAAAATATCTCCAAGGATTTGAAACCTCTGGAACAGCTGACCAGCTCGCGCTGCATCATGACAGTCAGTTTTCAGCTTTCTCTACTGAGGCGCTCGTCCGAATGAACCAGGACACAATCGCAGCAGTTCTCCCTTTACTACCCTAGCCAATATAGCAGAACGTAAGGTAGTAAGCACAGGAGTCGGGCAACCCAACTATTGACCAAAGACATGATTCGGAGCCGATGCATATAATGCTATAAGTTCGGGGTGCCGAACTGCACTGAAAAAGGTGTTCGGACTTTATTGCCGTACTGCGGGGCGTGAAATCCCCTGGTGAAGTAAAATGTACTAGAGTGTTGTTGGGTAACGTAGCATAAATTCAAAATCTTCTACGCATCACCAAGATCAATCTATGGAGAGACTAGCAATGAGGGGAAGGAGAGTGCATCTACATACCCTTGTAGATCGCTAAGCGGAAGCGTTCAAGTGAACGGGGTTGATGGAGTCGTACTCGTCGTGATTCAAATCACCGATGATCAAGTGCCGAACGCACGGCACCTCCGCGTTCAACACACGTGCAGCCCGGTGACGTCTCCCACGCCTTGATCCAGCAAGGAGAGAGGGAGAGGTTGAGGAAGACTCCATCCAGCAGCAGCACAACGGCGTGGTGGTGATGGAGGAGCGTGGCAATCCTGGAGGGCTTCGCCAAGCACCACAGAAGAGGAGGGAGAGAGATATGCAGGGCTGCACCAACTAGAGATGGAATCACCCCGTCCTATGGGCAGCCCAATGCCTCTATTTATATAGGGAAGGGGAGGGGCTGCGCCCCCTCTAGGGTTCCCACCCCTAAGGGGGGGGCGGCAGCCCTAGATGGCCAAGGAGGTGGCGGCCAAGAGGGGAGAGGGGAGGGAGGCGCCACTAGATGGGCCCTAAGGCCCATCCTCTTTAGGGTTTGCCCCCTTCCCACCTCTTAGCGCCATGGGCCCTTGTGGGAGGCGCACCAGCCCACTAAGGGGCTGGTCCTCACCACTCTTAGCCCATGCAAGCCTCCGGGGAGGTGGCCCCACTTGGTGGACCCCCGGGACCCTCCCGGTGGTCCCGGTACGTTACCGATAAACCCCGAAACTCTTCCGGTGACCAAAACAGGACTTCCCATATATAAATCTTTACCTCCGGACCATTCCGGAACTCCTCGTGATGTCCGGGATCTCATCCGGGACTCCGAACAACTTTCGGGTTACCGCATACTAATATCTCTATAACCCTAGCGTCACCGAACCTTAAGTGTGTAGACCCTACGGGTTCGGGAGACATGCAGACATGACCGAGACGTTCTCCGGTCAATAACCAACAGCGGGATCTGGATACCCATGTTGGCTCCCACATGTTCCACGATGATCCTCATTGGATGAACCACGATGTCAAGGACTTTTAATCAATCCCGTATACTTCCCTTTCTCTAGCGGTATTGTACTTGCCCAAGAATCGATCGTCGGTATCCCTATACCTTGTTCAATCTCGTTATCGGCAAGTCTCTTTACTCGTTCCGTAACACATCATCCCGTGATCAACTCCTTGATCACATTGTGCACATTATGATGATGCCCTACCGAGTGGGCCCAAAGATACCTCTCCGTTTACACGGAGTGACAAATCCCAGTCTCGATTCGTGCCAACCCAACAGACACTTTCAGAGATACCTGTAGTGCACCTTTATAGTCACCCAGTTACGTTGTGACGT
This sequence comes from Triticum urartu, assembly GCF_003073215.2. Lineage (NCBI taxonomy): Eukaryota > Viridiplantae > Streptophyta > Magnoliopsida > Poales > Poaceae > Triticum > Triticum urartu. Next base: position 206,148,200 of record NC_053027.1, on the reverse strand, counting down.
TTGGTACACCCAAAGCATTCCTACGGTATCCGGGAGTTGCACAATCTCATGGTCTAAGGAAATGATACTTGACATTAGAAAAGCTTTAGCATACGAACTACACGATCTTTGTGCTAGGCTTAGGATTGGGTCTTGTCCATCACATCATTCTCCTAATGATGTGATCCCGTTATCAATGACATCCAATGTCCATGGTCAGGAAACCGTAGCCATCTATTGATCAACGAGCTAGTCAACTAGAGGCTTACTAGGGACATGGTGTTGTCTATGTATCCACACATGTATCTGAGTTTCCTATCAATACAATTATAGCATGGATAATAAATGATTATCATGAACAAGGAAATATAATAATAACCAATTTATTATTGCCTCTAGGGCATATTTCCAACAAGTGTATGTGTGCAATGAGTAATAGATACAAAGGTAAGGAAAAAAGGGGGAAATTAAGTAATAAGCTGACGCTACCATTTATTTACCATTTGTAATGTGATTAATACGTCGAGGCATACTTGTACAAGTAATGCAATAAGAAAGTAAGGCTATTTAACATGCCATGACCAAGAGCGAGCTGCGTGCGGGTATGTAAAACAGGTATAACAATCATTAGCAGAGACCACCTGGGGATTCCCTTGTACACCAAAGCTCCTTGCCTCCTTGGTGTGTCCGACAAACGGATTGTCAGGAGAAACCTCGAAAAGAGAAAAACCCGAAATGAGAAGAAAAAGTAAAAGTGTGTGAATCCTAGGGTCGGTCAAGCCGCACTGTGGATCACGAGCTAGCTATGCCTCCGTCGATACCATGGGATTTTAAGTGCGTAGTTATGTACGCGTGGTACGAATGCCGCTGTTTGATCAGGGCTGGGACAGAGGCCAAATTGCTAGTGAAGCTCTTGACCAGTCGGGCTGTATTTCTGCTGCTAAGGCCGTTGTGTCCGGGGGCTTGGCCACTGAACTAAGGTTCTGCTGGAAAAGGTCGCGCTGTATTTCTGCTGCTAAGGCCGTTGTGTGCTCCTCGGTACGGAGGGAGTGTTCCATATTTCCATAGATTTGTTATGATGCCGTGTGGACCAGGCATCTTGAGCTTGAGATAAGCGTAGTGAGGTACCGCATTGAATCGAGCAAATGCGGTTCGTCCAAGCAGTGCGTGATAGCTGCTGTGAAAGGGGACGATATCGAAGATTAACTCCTCGCTTCAGAAGTTATCCGGCGATCCGAAGACGACCTCTAGTGTGATTGAGCCCGTACAGCGGGCCTCTATGCCTGGTATGACTCCTTTAAAGGTAGTCCTTATGGGTTTGATCCGTGATGGGTTAATGCCCATTTTGTGTACCGTGTCCTGATAGAGCAGATTGAGGCTGCTGCCATCGTCCATGAGGACTCGCGTTAGGTGGAATCCGTCGATGATTGGGTCTAGGACTAGTGCGGCTGATCCGTCGTGCCGGATACTGGTCGGATGATCTCGATGGTCAAAAGTGATCGGGTACGATGACCATGGATTGAATTTTGGGGCGACTGGCTCTATCGCATAGATGTCCCTTAGTGCGCGCTTGCGCTCCCTCTTGGGGATGTGTGTAGCATATATCATCTTCACCATTTTGACTTCAGGGGGAAACTTCTTCTGTCCCCCTGTGGTTGGCTACAGGGGCTCCTCGTCATCGTCCTCGCTCTGCGATCCCTTTTCCTTATTCTTGGTGTTTAACTTTACGGCTTGCTTAAAAAACAGCAATCTCTGTTAGTGTGATTGGCTGGTTTGTGCGGGGTGCCATGGATTTGGCACGGACGGTCAAGTATGCGGTCCATGCTGGATGGTCCCTGATTGTTTCTTTGATACGGCTTTTTCCGCTGATCGGACTTGGAGCCGCTGAATCCGGCGTTTATAGCAGTTTCATCAGTGTTATCGGCATTGCTTTGGCGTTTGTGTCTGCTGCGTCGGAGCTTGCTGTTGCTGTTTTTGGCCTCGAAGGGTCCTGCCTCACTGGCCATATTTTTACTACGAGCCAGCCAGTTGTCCTCACCCGCACAAAAGCAGGTCATGAGGGCCATGAGGGTGGCCATAGATTTCGGCTTTTGTTGGCCGAGGTGGCGGGCGAGCCATTCGTCGCGGATGCTGTCTTTAAAGGCCGCTAGGGCTTCTGCATCCAGACAGTCGATGATCTGGTTCTTTTTAGTTAGGAACCTAGTCCAGAATTTCCTGGCTGACTCCACGGGCTGTTGAACTATGTGACTTAAGTCATCGGCGTCTGGCGGCCGGACATATGTACCTTGGAAGTTGTCGAGAAAGGCTTCTTCCAAGTCCTCCCAGCTGCCGATGGAATTTTTAGGGAGGTTGTTTAACCAGTGCCAAGATGGCCCTTTGAGTTTTAGTGGGAGTTATTTGATAGCATGGAGGTCATCTCCGTGGGCCATGTGAATGTGGAGAATAAAATCCTCGATCCATACCGCGGGATAGGTTGTTCCGTCGTATGATTCAATGTTGACGGGTTTGAACCCTTCGGGGAATTCATGGTCAATTACTTCATCAGTGAAGCAAAGAGGATGTGCGGCGCCTCCATATCAAGCCGCATCGCGAGGTAGCTCCGATGGAGTCCGTCTATGGTTATCGACTCGAGCATGACTGGGTTTGTCACGTCCGAATAGGTAGCCGTCGTCGCGTATCAAGGTACGTCCTCGCGATCTGTAGATTGATCTTGTATTTTCTGCTCTACCGTCCAAGTCTTGACGAAGGTCATATATATAGCCCCGAGCTGTCTTATCCCTGCCTTTGCGGCGAGGTGGGCCTATCTGTTTTTCGACTCGGGTTGCCGTTTTATCCCGGCTGCGCGGTAGCCGATCGACTGCATTGCGTGATGCTGGTGCGGGCTCTGGCGCCTCATCATCGAACTGAGGTAGCAATTTGCGCTTGGGTGAATTTTGGCTGGTCATTTAAGGCTGTATTCTTCGGCTGCTAGGACATCGGTCCATCTATCATTGAGCAGGTCTTGATCAGCTTGAAGCTGCTTCTACTTCTTTTTCAGGCTCCTCGTAGTGGCTATTAGCTGAAGCTTAAAGCGCTCCTGCTCAAGAGGTTCCTCAGGCACGATGTAGTCTTCATTGCCGAGGCTCACCTCCTCCTCGGAGAGCGGATGTTACCTACGGTCCTCCGAGTCTTCTTCCGTGGCCTGTTCGTCAGGGCGGAATTTCCCCTCTTCCCGATGGTCTTGTTGGGTAGTTTGTTCCTCGAACTCCTCTGTGTCTTCGGCACCATTCGGAGTGTTGTTGTTTCCTGTACTGGTATTGTTGTCTCTGCTGCGGCGTGATTTAGAGTGGCACCGTTGACGCCGGCGCTTTGGTTGTCTCTTCGGAGGGTGCTCCTTCACTGGGTTTTCCTTGTCATCGCCGCTATTATTTTTGGGCGTATCTACCATGTATATGTCATATGAGGAAGTGGCCGTCCAGCTTCCAGTGAATGGCGGGTCTTGGCCTTGCTCCTCATTGTCATCGTCGTCCATACCGTCGATGTCTTCGGAGCCGTAATCAAGCATGTCGGCTTAGTCCTCGACATCGGCTATGAAGTGGGTGGCGGGTGGGAAGCAAAATTCTCGATCGTCAGGCCCTAGTTAAAACCGGACATAGTTCGGCTGCCCGTCCCCCGCCAAGGATAGGCTCTTTAATGAGTTCAGCACATCACCCAAAGGCGAGTGCTGGAAGATGTCTGCGGCGCTGAATTCGAAGATCGATGAGCGATCAAGTTCGGCGTCTGCGGGCTCACATGGTTCAGAACTTATAACCAGATATGATTCCGGGATTCCAGTGACACAGATATTGTGAGAGGTTAGGTCCATGTGTGGCTCCAATGACGGGGAATTTGTGGCCTCCGTGGTGGGGTCGAACCTATGATCCTTGGATGCCGCAGTGTGCTCCAGATCTAAAGGCGGAGTGGTCACAGGAGCTATCTCCTAGATGCAGTCTGACGACAGATTTAGGTCATGTTCATCAAGGTGACCAGGACCGATCGTCGCGGTATCGAATCTGGTGAAGATCAAATCTCCCTGGATGTCCGCAATGTAATTCAGGCTCCCAAACCTGACCAGATGGCCAGGGGCGTAGCTATCGATCTGCTCCAGGTGGCCAAACGAGTTGGCCCGTAGTGCAAAGCCGCCGAACACAAAGATCTGTCGAGGGAGGAAGGTTTCTCCTTGGACAGCATCATTGTTGACATTTGAAGGGGCCATCGAACCTTTTGGGGAAGGCACAGCGGAACTCTCAATGAAAGCACCAGTGTCGGTGTCAAAACCGGCGAATCTCGGGTAGGGGGTCCCGAACTGTGCGTCTAAGGTCGATGTTAACAGGAGACAGGGGGCATGATGTTTACCCAGGTTCAGGCCCTCTCTATGGAGGTAATACCCTACTTCTTGCTTCATTGATCTTGATGGATATGAGTATTACAAGAGTTGATCTACCACGAGATCGTAATGGCTAAACCCTAGAAGTCTAGCCTGCATGACTATGGTAATGAGTATCTCCCTCTCCGGACTAAGCCCTCTGGTTTATATAAACACCAGGAGGATCTAGGGTTACATAAGGTTGGTTACAAAGAAAGGAATCCACATACTTGATCACCAAGCTTGCCCTCCACGCCAAGGAGAGTCCCATCCGGACACGGGTGCAGTCTTCGGTCTTCGTATCTTCACAGCCCATCAATCCGGCCCATGGCTAATAGGCCGGACGCCCGAGGACCCCTGAGTCCAGTACTCCCTCAGCGGGTATCGTTATTTTCTGACCTTCACAGATGATTTGAGCACATATGGATATATCTACTTGATGAAACATAAGTCTGAAACATTTGAAAATTTCAAAGAATTTCAGAGTGAAGTGGAAAATCATCGTAACAAGAAAATTAAGTTTCTATGGTCTGATCATGGAGGTGAATGTTTGAGTTATGAGTTTGGTCTTCATTTGAAACAATGCGGAATAGTTTCGCAACTCACGCCACCTGGAACACCATAGTGTAATGGTGTGTCTGAACGTCATAACTACTCTTTATTAGATATGGTGCGATCTATGATGTCTCTTGCTGATTTACTGCTATCGTTCTGGGGTTATGCTTCAGAGACAGCTGCATTCAAGTTAAATAGTGCACCATCGAAACCCATTGAGATGACACCATATGAACTGTGGTTTGGCAAGAAACCCAAGTTGTCGTTTCTTAAAGTTTGGGGCTGCGATGCTTATGTGAAAAAGATTCAACCTGATAAGCTCGAACCCAAATCGGAGAAATGTGTCTTCATAGGATACCCAAACACTACTGCAGGATGCTGCTAATGCAACACTACGATCAGAGACCCTTTGACGAAACTATGTGCGATGCAATAATCGCAAACGGTGGTGTAAAAAACCGTCAAAAGGTGCAAAATGTTTGCGATGACGGATGCATCAAACATAGTTCAGATTTTAGTTGCGTGTGCGATTCAGGGCATACAGTTCAGTTCAATTAACTGTTTTCGATGAGGAGGAACAAAAGAAACGGGCAGCCAGATGAAGGTGTGTGCGATGTACATCATACAGTTCACTCGGATGAATTGTCTGTGATTAGGCAACACAAAAGAAATGGTCAGCCAGATCAAGGCGTGTGCGATGTACAACATACAATTCACTCGGATGAACTGTTTGTGGTTAGGCAACACAAAATAAACGGTCGGCCAGATCAAGGTGTGTGAGATGTACGACATGCAGTTCACCCAGATGAAGTGTTTGCGTTGAGACAAGAGAACAGAAACGGTTCAATATAACAAATACCATAAATACTCCAAGGTTCAAATTCAAATATTACATCACCCAAATTCAAACATTGCAAGCTGCGTCATTTCTGAAAAGGGATCAGCCGCTGACAAGTCATGTATGGGTTTGACACAATAACTTCCAATTGCTTTTGACATATGCTCTTCCAATACGAAGTTTGGCATTTTTGGAGGCACTTCCATTCCGTAGTACCTGCCGGCTCTGATAATCATACCATTGATCTTTCCTAATTAAATGTGTGTTCAACCTCAGTACCCTCAGCACCTTTGCTCTGGCAAGAAAGAACCTGGCGAGTGTAATCTCCGGTGGGGTCCCTCGGTAGGAGTTCAAACTAATATTTGAGAGATGCAGATCCAGGCATTCGATGTGATTGTCGTTATAAACATCTTCCACCGGGCCTAATATGCACTGCAAAAGAACAGAACATGTTACTGCCTACATGCAGTTATGAACACTGCTACACGCCCATTTGGTTTGCAGGATTTGTAAAATGCACAAACGTGCCATCTTCAATCTAGCATGATTAACATGAGCATTTGATTACAATCTAGAAACATGTAGCCTTCTTCACAAGTGGTTGGATTGGATGAAAAATTCCCAAGAAAACTAGTACAGATGAATCCAAAGGAGAAATGCTTATGGACGATTGTAACCATATGAATGTAGCAACCAATACGGGGTGGGGTGTATGTCCTAAAATCCTCCAAAATTCCTTCAGAAATCATAGTACATTGTCATTGTAAACTTGGGAAAAGGTGCAAAAAATTGAACTCCCTTATGGTTAACATTTAACAAGAAAGGACCATCACCTCGATATACAACTTCTTCAGGCACGGAAAGCATCTCAGGCAACTAAAAACTTGGTCCAGGTTGGGGACGACAGATTCTAGTGCCAAGACCTTCACTGTGCCCAGAGTCTGGGTGAAGCTTCGCTGGATGACAGATGAACATACGTCTTCAAAACTAGAAATAACGTTGATATCAAGAAGGAGAGGTATATAAGGCGACTGTTGTACCTAAAAGATGTACTATTTGACAGACGAGTAGCCCACCACTTTTAATTTTGGCGTAGAAATGACATTGACTCTTGTTGGACCTTGTTGGTCAACTACAAGTAATCTCTCAAGTGAAGGTGTGCCCCGGATGACCATATTGTGGTCCACCTTTTGTGATCTCTCGTTGTAGCACCAGCATCACACATAAATAGTCCGAAGAGTCCTGGAGGTGATGTGCAAGGTACTCGACCAATTCATCGCCTAAAGACGAAGAAACTCGAGTGTAGTACAGCCGTGGAGCAGGCGCTCCATGTCATCCTTTGGGATGCGGACAGCGACAAGCTTGAGGTGCTTCAGTCGTGGTAGAAAAAGAGTGGGGGCATCATTAAGGGGGGATGGAAGTTCATGAACTTGGCGAGGCGCAGCGTGGGCACGAAGCGGAGCATGGACGTTGGCAGCAAGCGCATATGCCCATCATTATAACTTAGCTTCTCGAGCTGATCTATTGCGCGGGATCAGAACCACTCATCAAGCTTGGCTCGTTACTTGCCATTGGAACGGAACTTGCCCGTGATAAGGCCTTTTATTGGGCCATCGTGACTGCCGAGGATCTGGGAGAATGCATCCAAGCTTTGGAGATAGCCATGGCAGAGCTTCTGGGAGTCGAGGAGGTTGACAGGGGTGCGGAGCGATAGGGTGCGCCACCGCCGGGAAAGGGCGGCTGTCCTCGCCCGATATTTGATTGGGAGGACGGATATGATGACTATCAACATATCATCAGGGAGGTTGTTGATGAAGTCTAGGCCTGGTGGAGTCGCTTGTGGTTCTTTCTCGACCCGCCTCCTCTTGTTGTCAGCCTCGTTCTCCACCTCGTCGGCGGGGACGGAAACCTTTGTCTCCATATTCACGCCGTGCTCCGGTGCTTCAGCAGCCCCGGCGTCGCCACTCCCTCCGATGGGGCGCTTCGGCAGCATCCTCGTACGCTGACGGCTTTGATGACTTAGAGCGGCGTCTAGGATGCGGGCGGAGAGAGAGGAACTATGTGTGTGGCGAGGATGGGGGGTGCGGCCGCTCAACGGCACCATTAATATAGACCAGTGGGAGCGAGGCAGGCGGCGGTCCAAGGTTGTCTCGCTTCCTGGTGAGAACGACTGCTTAATCTCTAGTATGAATGAAATCTATGCTTAATCCCAATGAGAACTATTAATTTTTAGCTACATATTTTGAGAAATTGCAGTGTCTCTTGGCTTAGCGCCGAAGTCTGGCTTTAATTTGCATACCATAATCTGAACCATTTGCATTGAAGAGATGCACAGATCCTGTGTTGAAAAGCTTGTACGCTTCCCGGTGAGCCTACGCACCGGACTGTGCTCACACACCTCCCGTTCAGTCAAGCAGCTGTCCACACGGCACCTCCTATAGCCATTAAAGCCAAGACAAATGGCATCACGTGAATGGTTAACCGAACGCACACAGTTTGAATTATACAAAAGTTTGAGATATTAAAGTGGCAGCTATTTTTTTTCAAAATGCCTTTGTTGGTTGTCATTATTCGAGTGCGCCTTCTCTCAAAATGGACACGAAAAACACCATAGCATGTCGGGTGCCCTTCCATGATAGCATGCCAAGTTTCATGAATTTCAGACGAGTTTTAGATTTACTAGAATTTAAAAACAAAGTATCTCAACATTTTGCCGGCAATCAACGGTGCCCTGGTGTTTGAAATTCTTTCCCATTTCTTGCATGGGACCTAAGCATGCACCCAAGGACATATATTTGATTTTTCAACCAATTTATATGCACTGGAGCATGCGCATGTAGTTCAAATTTGAATTATGCACATAAATGCATTGAAAACTCAGATTATGGATAAAAATGTCCAAACAAAACCGGAAAAATCACAAAAATTCACACAATACTCCTGTTGTTCTATGTTGACATGAGAAAAAAATTTGAAAGCAATAAGAGGCAATGGATATCGTTCCGTCCCCAAAGGTGGGGTGTTCCCTACCGAAAACCATCATGCTTGTTGTGAGAAGCTCTGTTTTGTGAGAAGCATATACCCAAACCTGCCCCAAATGGGACAAATTTTTTACCACGGCATGTTGATGCCGCTCGATGATAGCATGCCAATTTCATGAATTTCAGACGAGTTTTGGATTTACTAGAATTTAAAAACCAGGCATCTCAATGTTTTGCCTGCAATCAACGGTGCCCTGGTGTTTGAAATTCATTCCCATTTCTTGAATGGGACCTAAGCATGCACCCAAGGACACAGATTTGATTTTTCAACCAATTTATATGCACTGAAGCATGCACATGTAGTTCAAATTTGAATTATGCCCATAAATGCATTGAAAACTCAGACAATGCATAAAAATGTCCGAACGAACCCCGAAAAATCACAAAAATTCACACAACACTCCTGTTGGTCTATGCTGACACGCGAAAAAATTTGAAAGCAAGAAGAGGCAATGGATGTCGTTCTATCCCCAAAGGTGAGGCGTTCCCTACCGAAAACCATCATGCTTGTTGTGAGAAGCTCCGGTTTGTGAGAAGCATATACCCAAACCTGCCCCAAATGGGACAAAATTTTTACCACGAAATGTTGATGCCGCTCCATGATAGCATGCCAAGTTCCATGAATTTCAGACAAGTTTTGGATTTACTAGAATTTGAAAACCAGGCATCTCAATGTTTTGCCGGCAATCAACGGTGTCCTGGTGTTTGAAATTCATTCCCATTTCTTGCATGGGACCTAAGCATGCACCCAAGGACACATATTTGATTTTTCAACCAATTTATATGCACTCGAGCATGCACATGTAGTTCAAATTTGAATTATGCACATAAATGCATTGAAAACTCAGAAAATGCATAAAAATGTCCAAATGAACCCCGAAAAATCACAAAAAATCACACAATACTCATGTTGTTCAATGTTGACAAGATAAAAAAATTGAAAGAAATAAGAGGCAATGGATATCGTTCCGTCCCCAAAGGTGGGGCATTCCCTACCGAAAACCATCATGCTTGTTGTGAGAAGCTCCGGTTTGTGAGAAGCATATACCCAAACCTGCCCCAAATGGAACAAAAAATTTACCACGACATGTTGATGCCGCTCCATGATAGCATGCCAAGTTTCATGAATTTCAGATGAGTTTTGGATTTACTAGAATTTAAAAACCAGGCATCTCAATGTTTTGCCGGCAGTCAATGTTGCCCTGGTGTTTGAAATTCATTCCAATTTCTTGCATGGGACCAAAGCATGCACCCAAGGACACATATTTGATTTTTCAACCAACTTATATGCACTGGAGCATGCGCATGTAGTTCAAATTTGAATTATGCACATAAATGCATTGAAAACTCAGATAATGCATAAAAATGTCCAAACGAACCCCGAAAAATCACAAAAATTCACACAGCACTCCTGTTGTTCTATGTTGACATGAGAAAAAAATTGAAAGCAATAAGAGGCAATGGATATCATTTCGTCCCCAAAGGTGGGGCGTTCCCTACCGAAAACCATCATGCTTGTTGTGAGAACCTCCGGTTTGTGAGAAGCATATACCCAAACGTGCCCCAAATGGGATAAAAAATTTACCACGGCATGTTGATGCCGCTCCATGATAGCATGCCAAGTTTCATGAATTTCATACGCGTTTTGGATTTACTAGAATTTAAAAACTAGGCATCTCAATGTTTGCGGCCAAGTGACGGTGGCATGGTGTTTGACATTCATCCCCATATCTTGCATGGGCCCTAAGCATGCAGCCAAGGACAAAGATTTGATTTTTCAACCAATTTATATACACTGGAGCATGTGCATGTAGTTCAAATTTGAATTATGCACATAAATGCATTGAAAACTCTCTTAATGCATAAAAATGTCCAAATGAACCTTGAATAATTCCAATTTTTTTGACGACACACCTATAGTTGCATGTTCACTCCAGATACAAGTTCTAGCAATTGAAACACCGTCCATGGCCGCTGTGACCCCATTATGTAATTCAAATCAAGACGAAAAATCAAGTAGATTCCACACAGTTTATTATAACCAACCATGTGAGATGCAGCACAAAATATCTTTGGACCGTGTCTGAATAAGGGACCGTGTCTAATGACACTTTGCGCGCCAGTTTTTTGGCTGGAGTGATTCCAAATTTTCGGCTTCCGCGGAAATATCTACCTCCCCCTCCCCCTTACAAAAGCCACATTTCCCCTGTTTCTGCCTTCCTTTCCAAGTTGAAACCTTCACTCCTTGCTTGCAGCGCCGTCGCCTCCTCGCCGGGGACCCTCCTTCATACTGCTCGGCCTCGCCTATCCAGGCAGGTAATTCACGCCTGACCCCCATCCTCCTCTTTCCACCTCCCACATGCCCCGACCGCCGGCGTGAGCGCGACACCTTCCACCCAAATCACCAACCCCTCCACCAAATAAGCACCGGCCGAAGACATGGTGCACGCAGTATAGTCAGGACCTCAAGGAGCATTTTGTAGCGGAGAAGCAAATCGTGGCCGCACGCGCGGATGAGGTCGAGATGGCTGCCATTTGTGCCGACCCCCAGATCTTGGAGGAGCACCTCATGAGGCACCGTTGAAGCCTCGCGCGCCGACGTCGCGACGCGGTTGGCTGCTTTAAATGACAGTTCATGGCATTTTCTAGAGGCCATGGTCGGTGCCTTCGACTCAGACTATGAGGTGTTTTCTTAGCGTGCACGTGCTTACCTCATCTCGAGAGCCAGCAGGCTGGTGCCTGGAGTGGCTCAGGCAACTCACCACTACAACGAGGGCACCCACGATGCGGAGGCCTCGCCCTCTTCCATGTCCAAGGAGCCAATCATCATCGATATCTCCGACAATGAGGAGTAGCTTGTCTTATTGTCTCACTATAAGGACCCATGTTCAGTTTGCTAGCTACTACCTTTCCTTAACAAATTCTAGTAAATTGTGCTATCAACTTTTACCATGCAATCTTCTGCTACAGTGTATATGTTCTGTATGTGATGCAATGTGGTGTTCAATTAACTGCTTGGTTCAATTCTGCAAATGTGATGTTCAATTCTTTAGGGCACAATATTTCCAAGTTGTTAAGCATGCTTTGTTTGGTTAACTGTCTGATCTTCTATTAGGAGTATGTTATATTGTTCAATTGGTGTTTAGCTAACTGTTTGATTCACTTGTTGTGGCTTGGTTCACTTGTTGTGCTATTTAGTTAACTGCTTGGTCCAATTCTGCCATGCGATGTTCAATTGTTGTGGTTGCATTCTATTATTGTATACCATGTGAGGAATAAATCGAATTTGGCTGTACTAAATACATGAGAAACAAATACAATTGCTATATTTCCAAGTTGTTAAGCATGCTTGGTTTGGTTAACTGTCTGATCCTATGGGAGTATTTATGTTTGCAATGTGGTGCTAACTATTATACCTTGCCTTTTTTATTCCTTTGCCACATTTCCAATATAGAGAAGATATTTATGCACATCCTTGTTTTCCGTCTTCACTAATGATTACTGTATACCATGTGAGGAATACATCAAATTGGGCTGCACTTAATACATGACAAACATATACAAGTGCTATATTTCCTAGTTCTTAATCATGCTTGGTTTGGATAAATGGGTTTTCCATGTGGCTTGAATTAATCTGATGAATCTGCAATGTGCTTATCTATCATCAACATATTTTACTGATAGCATGCGAACCCTTACTTAACCTGATTACTAACTACCTTATATGTGTTGCAGGGAAACAATGGGAAGCACTGAGGTTTACAAGATGGTACTAACTATTATACCTTGCCTTTTTTATTCCTTTGCCCCGTTTTCCAATATAGAGAAGATATTTGTGCACATCCTTGTTTTCAGCGTTCACTGATGATTACCTCTCAAACCACCTCTGTGGTTAGGAGGCGAGCAAAGTTTTCATACAACACCCACGGTTCAATATTGAAGTGTTCCTGTAGAGGTCGAAGGATGGACGGTTAATCATCCACAGGCACTGGCCTATAGTTGCAAAGACCTTCAACATGAATGAAGGCTCAATATTCGCCTTCCGCTTTAGTAGTTTTCCAGATGAGATGCATCTCTCTATGTACCGTCTATGATGCTAATTTTGAAAGGTTCTAGATGTTGCATGTGAAACTTGCTGCTGGTGCAGTTGTGTAATGGGGTAGCTGAGTGCTGAAGCTATATCATGTTGTACTCCGATGTATTTCAATTATAAAATCCTGCTTCCTTAATATGGAAATGGAATATATTATGTGCTTAATATAAATGTCAATTAGATTAGTAAATTGATTATTAATAATAGGGTAATTAGCCCGCTAATTGGCCAATTAGCTTGCTAATTGGGTTTTCCTATTGCAAACGGTTAATGAGAAAACACCATGGGTGATGACCTCAGGCAACACACATAGTTTCTAGGAATAAACCGTGTTGGATTCTTTTTAAATCTATTTGCGTTACGCCACCTTGCGCAAACGTTTTCCTTGTAGCGACTATGTGGGATGTATATACGAACGGAAACATTTAGCGGGGACTAACTGTGTGGGATGTACTTGCGACCAGAAACAATTTCGCCGTATAATTGTATTTTTTAGCACTACTTTATGTATTTCCATATTTGAGCGCTCGCCGGTCGCACACGACCTCATTTTGCCGAGCGTGTGTGCCAGGAGGGCATACCCCCAACGGTTTCTGGGTCGTGTGGGAAGGACCCCCCCTATCGCCCACACTCACTTGGCGACGTTTCCGAATGTCGTCGCGACAAGGGGTTAAAAACCGTTTGTTTAGGACCGACGCACACTAGTGAAAGGAAACTGTTGGGTACACCTTCTATCACAGATCCGAAGGCAAGATATTCATTGCTAAGAATGGATCCTTTCTAGAGAAGGAGTTTCTCTCGAAAGAAGTGAGTGGGAGGAATGTAGAACTTGATGAGGTAACTCTATCTTCTCCCTTATTGGAAAGTAGTTCATCACAGAAATCAGTTCCATTGATTCCTACATCAATTAGTGAGGAAGTTAATGATGATGTTCATGAAACTTCTGATGAAGTTACTACCGAACCTCATAGGTCAACCAGAGTAAGATCCGCACCAGAGTGGTACGGTAATCCTGTTCTAGAGGCCATGTTACTTGACCATGACGAACCTACGAACTATGAGGAAGCGATCATGAGCCCAGATTCCATGAAATGGCTTGAGGCCATGCTATCTGAGATGGGATCCATGTATGAGAACAAAGGGTGGACTTTTGTTGACTTGCCCAATGATCGGCAAGCCATAGAGAATAAATGGATCTTCAAGAAGAAGATTGACGCTGACGGTAATGTTACTGTCTACAAAGCTCGACTTGCTGCGAAAGGTTTTCCACAAGTTCAAGGAGTTGACTATGATGACACCTTCTCACCCGTAGCAATGCTTAAGTCCGTTCGAATCATGTTAGCAATTGCCGCATTTTATGATTATGTAATTTGGCAAATGGATGTCAAAAATACATTCCTTAATGGATATCTTAAAGAAGAGTTGTATATGATGCAACCAGAAGGTTTTGTCGGTCTAAAAGGTGCTAACAAAGTGTGCATGCTCCAGCGATCCATTTATGGACTGGTGCAAGCCTCTCGGAGTTGGAATATACACTTTCATAGTGTGATCAAAGCATATGGTTTTATACAGACTTTTGGAGAAGCCTGTATTTACAAGGAAGTGAGTGGGAGCTCTGTAGCATTTCTGATATTATATGTGGATGACATATTGTTGATCGGAAATGATACTGAATTTCTAAATAGCATAAAAGGATACTTGAATAAGAATTTTTCAATGAAATACCTGGATGAAGCTGCTTATATATTGGGCATCAAGATCTATCGAGATAGATCAAGGCGCTTAATTGGACTTTCACAAAGCACATACCTTGACAAAGTTTTGAAGAAGTTCAAAATGGATCAATCAAAGAAAGGGTTCTTGCGTGTGTTACAAGGTGTGAAGTTGAGTCAGACTCAATGCCCGACCACTGCAGAAGATAGAGATAAAATGAAAGTGATTACCTATGCCTTAGCCATAGGTTGTATCATGTATGCAATGTTGTGAACCAGACCTGATGCGTGCCTTGCTATTAGTTTAGCAGGGAGGTACCAAAGTAATCCAGGAGGGGATCACTGGACAGCGGTCAAGAACATCCTGAAATACCTGAAAAGGACTAAGGATATGTTTCTCGTTTATGGAGATAACAAAGAGCACATCGTAAACGGTTACGTCGATGCAAGCTTTGAAACTGATCTGGATGACTCTAAGTCACAAGCTGGATACGTATTTTTATTGAATGGTGGAGCTGTTAGTTGAAACTGATCTGGATGACTCTAAGAAGAGCGCCGTGGCGGGATCTACGTGTGAAGTGGAATACATAGCTCCTTCGGAAGCGGCAAATGAAGGAGTTTGGATGAAGGAGTTCATATCCGATCTAGGTGTAATACCTAGTCCGTCGGGTCCAATGAAAATCTTTGTGACAATACTGGTGCAATTGCCTTGGCAAAGGAATCCTGATTTCACAAGAGAACCAAGAACATCAAGAGATGATTCAATTCCATCCACGATCAAGTCAAGGAGGGAGACATAGAGATTTGCCAGATACATACGGATCTGAATGTTGCAGACCCGTTGACTAAGCCTCTCTCACGAGCAAAACATGATCAGCACCAAGACCCCATGGGTGTTAGAATAATTACTGTGTAATCTAGATTATTGACTCTAGTGCAAGTAGGAGACTGAAGGAAATATGCCCTAGACGCAATAATAAAGTTGTTATTCATATTTCCTTATATCATGATAAATGTTTATTATTCATGCTAGAATTGTATTAACCGGAAACTTAGTACATGTGTGAATACATAGACAAACAGAGTGTCCCTAGTATGCATCTACTTGACTAGCTCGTTAATCAAAGATGGTTAAGTTTCCTAACCATGGACATGTGTTGTCATTTGATGAACGGGATCACATCATTAGAGAATGATGTGATGGACAAGACCCATCCATTAGCTTAGCGCTATGATCGTTTAGTTTATTGCTATTTCTTTCTTCATGACTTATACATGTTCCTATGACTACGAGATTATACAAATCCCGAATACCGGAGGAACACTTAATGTGCTATCAAACGTCAACGTAACTGGGTGATTATAAAGATGCTCTACAGGTGTCTCCGATGGTGTTTGTTGAGTTGGCATAGATCCATATTAGGATTTGTCACTCCATGTTTTGGAGAGGTATCTCTGGGCCCTCTCAGTAATGCTCATCACTATAAGACTTGCAAGCAAAGTGACTATGAGTTAGTTGCGGGATGATGCATTACGGAACGAGTAAAGAGACTTGTCGGTAATGAGATTGAACTAGGTATGATGATACTGACGATCGAATCTCGGGCAAGTAACATACCGATGACAAAGGGAACAACATATGTTGTTATGCGGTTTGACAGATAAAGATTTTCATATAATATGTAGAAACCAATATGAGCATCCAAGTTCCACTATTGGTTATTGACCGGAGATGTGTCTCGTTCATGTGTACATAGTTCTCGAACCCGTAGGGTCCGCATGCGTAACGTTCCATGACGATTTGTATTATGAGTTATGTGATTTGATGTACCAAAGGTTGTTCGTAGTCCCGAATGAGATCACGGACATGACGAGGTGTCTCAAAATGGTTGAGACATAAAGATTGATATATTGGACCATGTTATTCAGACACCGGAAGTGTTCCGGGTAGTTTCGGATAAAACCAAAGTGCCGGAGGGGTTACCGGAACCCCCCGGGGAAGTAATGGGCCTTAGTGGGACTTAGGGGAGAGAGAGGGCAGAAGCTAGGAGGTGGCGTCCCCCCCCCCCAAGGGGAGTTCGAATAGGACTAGGCGAGCGGGGTGCGGCCCCTCTTTCCCTCTCCCCCTCCCTCTCCTTCCTTCTTCTCCTACTTGGACTAGGAAAGGGGGGACCGATTCCTACTTGGAGTAGGATTCCCCCCCCCACCCCCGCCTTGGGTGCACCCATTAGGGACGGCCAGCCTCCTCCTCCCCTCCTTTATATATGGGGGAGGGGCACCCCATAGACACACAAGTTTATCTTTAGCCGTGTGCGGTGCCCCCTCCACAGTTTTACACCTCGGTCATATTGTCGTAGTGCTTAGGCGAAGCTCTGCGTCGGTAACTTCATCATCACCGTCAACACGCTGTCGTGCTGACGAAACTCTCCCTCGGTCTCAACTGGATCAAGAGTTCGAGGGACGTCACCAAGCTGAACGTGTTCAGATCGCGAAGGTGTCGTGCGTTCGGTACTTGATTGGTTGGATCGCGAAGAAATTCGACTACATCAACCGTGTTACTAAACGCTTCTGCTTTCGGTCTACGAGGGTATGTAGACACACTCTCCCCTCTCATTTCTATGCATCTCCTAGATAGATCTTGCGTGATCGTAGGAAATTTTTTGAAATACTGCGTTCCCCAACAATGGGATAGATTATACCTGCTTCTAGAAGCTTTAGTATTTCAGTTCTTACCACTTCTTTCAATTTAGGATTTAAATGTCTTTAGTGATCAACAACGGGTTTAGCATCAGGTTCCATATTAATCTTGTGCTGACAGAGAGTGTGACTAATGCCCTTAAGATCATCAAGAGTATATCCAATAGCAGCTCGGTGCTTCTTTAGAATTTTCAACAATCTTTATTCTTCATGTTCTAAAACG
The DNA here is from genome assembly GCF_003073215.2 of Triticum urartu. Taxonomy (NCBI): domain Eukaryota; kingdom Viridiplantae; phylum Streptophyta; class Magnoliopsida; order Poales; family Poaceae; genus Triticum; species Triticum urartu. The sequence continues at coordinate 206,130,678 of NC_053027.1, read as the reverse complement.
TTAGCACTAAGAATAACAAGATATATCTTTTTCTCATCAAGATAAGCATATTTCAAAGTGTCTGGAAATTGTTTTAACTCAAACACAGGATCACCTTTAGGTGGAGGAGGACCCCCTAGAGTTTCAATAGGAAAATTGTGTTTAAGCAGAGGTCGTTGTTCAAATAAATTTTTATCTATTTCATTTCTTTCATGCATATGCATATAATTTTCATGGTCTAGCAAATATTGTTCTAGTGGGTCAGTAGGAGGCACGTCAATAGAAGCAAGACCAATTATTTCATCCTTACTACACAATTATCTCTTATGATGTTTTCTATTGAACTTGGAAAAAATAAACCCATGAGACACATCACCAAAACTAACACTGACAATTTGTTTCTCACAATCTATTTTAGCATTAACGGTGTTCAAGAAAGATCTACCAAAGATAATGGGACAAGGGCCATCTTTTGGAGAACCAAGAACAAGATAATCAGTAGGATATTTTATTTTCCCACACAAGACTTCAACATCTCTAAGAATACCTAACAGTGTTATGGTGTCTCTATTAGCAAGCTTAATAGTAAAATCTATGTCTTCTATTTCAGCGGGTGCTATGTCATTCATAATTTCTTGATATAGGGTAAAAGGAATAGCACTCACACTAGCACCTAAGTCACATAAACCATGATAACAGTGATCTCCTATTTTGACTGAGATAACATGCATGCCAACAACAGGTCTATGTTTATCCTTTTCATCTGGTTTGGCCATTCTAGCAGCTTCATCACAGAAGTAAATAACATGCCCATCTATAATTTCTACCAAGTGATCTTTAACCATAGTAACACTAGGTTCTACCTTGATTTTTTCAGCAGGTTTAGGTGCTCTAATATAGCTTTTATTGACCATGGTTGAGACCTTAGCATGTTCCTTTATCCTATCAGGGAAAGGTGGTTTTTTTATGTAAGCAGTAGGAACAACTAGGTCAACATTATAAATGATAGTTTCATTTTTAACCACAACATGTTCTTTAATTTCTTCTTTAATAGGTGGGTGATATTTAAACCACTTCTCTTTAGGGAGACCAGCATGAGTAGCAAATGAGTCACAAAAGGAGGCTACTATCTCAGAGTCAAGTCCATATTTAGTGCTAAAATTTTGAAAAGCATCGATATTCATAAAAGATTTAACATAATCAAACTTAAGCTTAATACCTGTCTCTCAACCTTCATCCAGTTCCCAATCTTCAGAGTTGCATTTAATTCTTTCTAAAAGATCCCACCTGAACTCAATAGTCTTCTTCATAAAAGAACCTGTACAACAAGTATTGAGGATGGATTGATTATTACGAGAAAGTCGAGCATAAAAATTCCGAATGATAATTTCTCTTGAGATCTCATGATTGGGGCATGAATATAACATTGACTTAAGCCTCCCCCAATCTAGAGCGATACTTTCTCCTTCACGAGGCCAAGGTTATATATATAATTCCGATCACGATGAACTTGATGCATAGAATAAATTTTTTGGTGAAATTCCAATTTCAATCGATTCCAATTCCAAGATCCAATATCATCGCATAGCCTATACCATGCCAATGCTCTTCCCTTCAAAGATAAAGGGAAAACCTTCTTCTTAGCTTCATCTCTGGGTAAACCTGCAAGCTTAAATAATCCACAAATTTCATCCACATATATCAAGTGCATATCAGGATGTTCAGTTCCGTCTCCTACATAAGGATTAGCTAGAAGTTATTCTATCATAACCGAAGGAATTTCATAACCAATATTTTCAGTAGGTGCAGTAGGTTGAGGGGAAACTAATTATGGTCCCGGTCGAGGTGAAGATACCCCGAACAAACCCCTCAAAGGATTGTTCTCCATAGTAACAAGTGACAATAAATTTCAGCGCGTAGTAATAATATTTCCTTACCGATTTCCACTTACCAAGAGCGCTTCACTCCCCGGCAACAGCGCCAGAAAAGAGCCTTGATGAACCACAAGTATAGGGGATGAATCGTAGTCCTTTTGATAAGTAAGAGTGTCGAACCCAACAAGGAGCGGAAGGAAATGACAAGTAGTTTCCAGCAAGGTATTCTCTGCAAGCACTGAAATTATAAGTAACGAGTAGTTTGATAGCAAGATAATTTGTAACGAGCAATTAATGGTAACAGTAACAAAATTTCATCAAGGTGGCCCAATCCTTTTGAGGCAAAGGACAGGCCAAAACGGTCTCTTATGATAAGCAAAACGTTCTTGAGGGTACACGGGAATTTCATCTAGTCACTTTCATCATGTTGGTTTGATTCGTGTTCCCTAATTTGATATGTGGGTGGTCCGGTGCTTAGGTGATATTCATACTTGAACAAACCTCCTACTTATGATTAACCCCCTCGCAAGCATCCGCAACTATGAGAAAAGTATTAAGATAAAATCTAACCATAGCGTTAAACTTTTCGATCCAAATCAATCCCTTACAAAGTAGCGCATAAACTGCGATTTAAGATTTTGTCACTCTCGCAACCCCTCATCTAATAACTACTCCACAATGCATTTCCTTAGGCCCTAATAAGGATAAGTGCCATGTAGTCAACGCGCACGTGACACCACTAAGGGAATCACAACATACATACCATCAGAATATGAAACACATATCAAGTTCACATGATTACTTGCAACAAGATTTATCCCACGACCTCAAGAACAAAAGTAACTACTCAGAAATGATACTCATGCTCAAGATTAGAGGGGTATTAAATAGCATAATGGATCTAAACATATATCTTTCACCAAATAAACCATATAGTAATCAACTACTAGATGTAATCAACACTACTAGTCACCCACAAGCACCAATCTAAGGTTTCGGTACAAAGATTGAACACAAGAGGTGAACTAGGGTTTGAGAGGGGATGCTGTTGTTGAAGATGTTGATGAAGATTGCCCTCCCCAAGATGGGAGAGTTATTGGTGATGATGATGACGATGATTTCCCCCTTCAGGTGGGAAGTTCCCCCGGCGGAATCGCTCCGTCGGAGGGAAAAAGTGCTCCCGCCCAAGTTCCGCCTCAAGACGGTGGCACTTCATCCCAAAAGTCCTCTCCTTATTTTTTTTCTAGGTCAAAATGACTTATATACCAGAATAGGGGCAACGCAGGTGGGCCGAGGAGGGCACAACCCACCAAGGCATGCCTGGGCGGGTTGTGCCCACCTGGTGGGCCCCCTCTGGCAGTTATTTGCTCCAATAATTCTAATATATTCCATAAAAAATCTCCATGAAGTTTTAGCTCATTTGGAGTTGTGCAGAATGGGTGGCCTGGCGTAGCTTTTTCAGGTCCAGAATTCTAGCTACTGGTATTCTCCCTCTTTGTGTGAACCTTGCATATTATGTGAGAAAAGGCATTAGAATTACTCCAAAAAGCCTTATTATGCATAAAAACATTATAAATAAGAGTAGGTAATCATGATGCAAAATGGACGTATCAGCGACCCTCCTTCACGCTGCTCGGCCTCGTCGATCCATGCAGGTAATCCACACTTGACCTCCATCATCATCATCCTCCTTCCACATCCCACATGCCCCTACTGCCGGCATGACACATTCCACCCAAATCACTGACCCATCCCCCAAATAAGTGTCGTCCTAAGCCATGGTGCATGCAGTATAGCCAGGAGCATTTGGTAGCGGAGAAGCAAATCGCAGCTGCACACGCGGATGAGGTCGCAATGGCTGCCATTCGTGTCGACCTCCAAATCTTGGAGGAGCACCTCGCTGTCGAGGCCACCATCGATGCCTCGACACGGCTGGCTGCTTTAAACGACAGTTTGTGGCGTTTTCTCGAGGACGCCGGTAGTGCCTTCGACGAAGACTACGAGGTGTTTTCTCAGCGTGTCTGTGCTTACCTCAACTCGAGAGCCAGCAGGATGGTGCCTGGAACGGCTCAGGAAACTCACCACTACGACTAGGGCACCCACGATGTGGAGGCCTCGCCCTCTTCCATGTAGAAAGGAGCCAATCATCATCAATATCTCTAACGATGAGGAGTAGCTTGTCTTATTAGCTCACTATAAGAACCTATGTTCAGTTTACTAGGTATGCCAGTTAAGCATGCTCGGTTTACCCATTGCATGTGTTGCTCCTGCCTTTCCTTAACAAACTCTAGTGAATTGTCCTATCTACTTTTACCATGCAATATGTTGCTCTAGTGTATATGTTCTGTTGGGGATACAGTTACTGGAGGTAAACCAGCTAGGCATGGCCGGATTAGCTCCATGAAGATGAGAAGATACTGGCGCTTTAAGAAGTCCCAAGGCCCAAAGATGGATTAAAGACTGTAGATGTGAACCGACTTTATCATGTAAACTTGTATTGTAAGATAGAGGGATAGAGAGCGAGCCGGACACCTCTATGATCCGGCCTCGGGACTCTGTAAACCGGCGGGCGTCAACCTGTGTATATAAAAGGGACGACCCGGCCACGGTTTGAGGACAGAAAAAACAACAACTCGAGGGCCAGTCAAAGCAGATTCGCTCCCTGGTCATCGAAACCCTAGCAATACCAATCACAACTAGACGTAGGATTTTACCTTCATCGAAGGGGCCGAACTAGTATAAACTCCCCGTGTCCCCTTGTCCGGTTTAACCCCTTTAAGCTAACCCGTTGCGATGGCTACACGACTAAGTCCTTTCACGAGGACATCTGCCGTGACAAACCCACGATAGTTGGCGCCCACCGTGGGGCTATCGCACAATGGTTTTGAGTTCTTGAAGGGCAGCTTTGATGGACTCAAGGGATACGCGGCGGGACGGATGACGAGGAGCCGTCGCGGCAAACTCTACATCGACAACGCGGGATGGGGCCCCGAGGCCGATTCAATCGAATACGGGTACCGGGTCCCCTTTGGTGGGATTCACGTCTTCATCGGCTAGATTGGTGAAACGGGCCCTGAGCCGGACGCCGGCACCGACATCATCGAGATGGCTCAGCGTACAAGCCCTTCCCCGGTTCAGCCCATGGCAAAGCATGTTTTCGTAGGTGTGATCCACGAAACAGAATATGAGGACGGACCGGCATCCGATGGAGAAACCGATGTCTGCTCCGACAACGAGTCTTCTGGAGAAACCGAATCGCTCTATCAGTTGCAGGATGGCCGGATTAGTGGAGGTTCCAAGGGCGACAGTATTCCAGACTCCCCTGATCTGCCAAACCGGGCCGCTATCTTCATGGCCGGTACACAATCAGCGCCCCACTCATCAACCGTCGCAACAATGCTCTCCGGTTCAGCAACAACCACGCCGGCGGGGGCAAGGAGCTCTGCGCCACCTCTGGCTCAAGTTCTGTCTGACTTGTTCGACGCTTTGGCAACATTGATGGCCACGGAGGTGGACGCAGCAGCCCGGGATCAGCACAATGTGGAGATCGCAAAGGTGAAAGATCAGATAACTCAGGCTAAAGCGGACCTAGCGGTAGAGAACGCTAGGATGGTTGCAGAACGGGCCGAGTTGGAAGCTCAGGCCTACCGGCTTAGGCTGGATCAGAATGTTTCAGAGGAAGTCATTAGAAGAAGATACCGATCGCATCTCCCGCCGAGTAATGAGCCAAGAAATTTCTTCAATACGCCAGGAGCAGGAACAAGTAACCAGACAGTATTAAACCGGACGGAGGCGCCGGGAACAGGAGCGCCGGTTCAGCCGCGCACGATGGACCCGCCTCGTCAAAACAACATTGTGCCGCAGTATGTTACGACGCCCCCGGGGCATTACTCCAACCCATTGGACAACATTGTGGCCGCCACTTCACGATTGGCAGCCCTTCCAACCGACGGCGAGTCACCCTACCGCTTCAGTAGAGCCGGGTGTGGTATTCAGTTCCTTAGGGGTGCCATGTCTCACCCCCGCTTTGCGTAATGTGCGACTGCCCAAGGATTTCAAAGGACCTCGTAAGGTACCCAATTACACCGCCGATCTACAACCAGTGGCATGGGTTGAAAGCTACGTGATGGCAATGTAGATGTTAGATGTGGATGAAGCAGTATGTGCTAAATACTTCACCATGATGTTGGAAGCAACAGCTCATACTTGGTTGAAGAGCTTACGAACTAACTCTGTCGGATCATGGGCCGAATTGAAGCACCGGTTTATCCAGAACTTCAAAGATACTTGTAAGCAGCCGATGTCAATTGTGGATCTGGTCGCTTGTGTCCAAGAGGATGGGGAGTCCATGACCCATTGGGTAAAGTGGGTCTCAGCTATTTTGCATTCATCAGATCGTATCAATGCAGATACCGCAATGCTAACGTTGGAGGGCAATTGCCATTTTCTGCCGCTCAAACAGAAGTTAGGAAGGCTCAAACATCACTGCAATGATATGTCAACGCTTATGGCCGCTTTGGTTAAGTATGCCGATTCATATAATACCAAAGACCCTGACTCAGAGGAGGACAAACCGGGGAAAGGGAAAAAGAACGGCAACACCAAGGGTCACCAGCATAATCCGGCAGGCCATGGGAATAATGGTAAGCTTAAGGCCGAAAACAGTTTGGACTTTGTGGCTAACACCAATGCTCAGGAGTATGGTCAGCTCCGTGAGGGCAAGAATCCTAGAGGGGCGGAGGTTCAGGCCCCAATTTAGAGCGCCTGCTAAATCAACCTTGTCCAAAGCATGGTTCAAAGGAGAAGCCAGCGTCACATCTTTGGAAGGACTGTTACATCATGCGGGAGTTCAAGAACTCCAATATGTTTCAATACGATAATGGCCCGCCCGACGGTTCAGGAGGTGATTTTCACGGGCCAGGTTACGGAGGCGACAGCTTCGGTTCATGATTCAGGGCAATCAAAACAGCAATCAAGGGAACCAGGGCAACCAGGGAGGTTACAACCATCAAGAGAACCAGCAGCAGCAGTCGGGTTATCAGAGCAATCCGAAGCAGTTAAATTGTGGGCAGTATCATGTCTTCACCACTAGCTTGTGCAAACGTGATCAAAAGCTTCACAAGAGGGATGTGAACTCTGTTGAACCGGCGGTGCCTCAGTATTTGCACTGGTCTGAGCAACCCATTTTATGGAGTTGAGAGGATCACCCACCCCGGGTCAACAATCCAGGTCACCTGGCCTTAGTGGTGGCACCTCAGGTTGGGGGGTATAAGTTCACCAAGGTGCTGATGGATGGGGGAAGTAGTATCAACATCTTATATTATGATACCTTCCGTCGTATGGGGTTGACAGATAAGAATCTTAAACCGTCGAACAACATTTTTCATGGTGTGGTACCCGATAAGTCTGCATATCCAGTGGGCTAGATAGCCCTAGAGGTGGCTTTTGGGGATGATCATGACTCAAGATAAAAAACATTGACTTTTGAGGTGGTAAAAATCAAAAGTCCATATCACGCTCTATTTGGGCGTCCGGCTTACGCCAAATTCATGGCGATGCCGTGTTATGTTTTTCTACAGCTTAAAATGCCAGGTCATAAGGGGACCATCACAGTACATGGGAGCAGGAAGATCGCTTTGGAATGTGAGGAAGGTGATGCGGCTTATGCTGAGTCGGTTTGTGCCACAGAGGAGCTGAAGTTTTACAAAGACAAGGTTGATCCGGCAGATATGACTTCTTTGAAAAAGCCAACTAAAGAACATGATCCGGCGTTGAAGTTTAAATCTCCCATAGATACTAAGATGGTTGATTTTGTTCCTAGCGATTCATCCAAGCAGTTTAGCATCAATGCTAACCTGGATCCCAAATAGGAAAGCGCACTCATCGAGTTCATCCGTGAGAACCGGGACATCTTTGCATGGAAGCCTTCTGACATGCCAGGTGTACCGAGGGAACTCGCTGAGCACACATTTAACATTGATCCTGAGTTTAAACCGGTCAGGCAGTTTCTCCGCCGCTTCAACGAAGAAAGGCGCAAGGCTATTAGTGAAGAGGTAGCTCGGTTGTTGGCCGTAGGGTTTCTCGTGGAGGTCTTTCACCCTGAGTGGTTGGCTAATCCGGTGCTGGTTCTTAAGAAAAACGGCACTTGGCATATGTGTGTAGATTACACAGACTTGAACAAGGCTTGCCCTGCAGATCCCTTTGCCCTCCCTCGTATTGATCAGATTATTGATGCCACGGTGGGTTGTGACCGTTTGTGTTTTCTGGACGCTTATTCTGGTTATCATCAGATCAAAATGGTAGTCAAGGACCAGGAGAAGACAACTTTTATAACTCCTTTTGGAGCCTTCCTCTATGTCTCCATGCCCTTTGGGCTCAAGAGTGCCTAGGCGACTTATCAACGCTGCGTTCAGAATTGTCTTCATAAGCAGATTGGGCGCAATGTTCATGCATATGTGGATGATATTGTGATAAAGTCCAGGAAGGAGGAAACATTGATAGATGATTTGAGAGAAACCTTTGACAACCTCCGGGTTTACAAGATGATACTCAATCCGGAAAAGTGTGTCTTTGGTGTCCCGGCAGGCAAACTCTTGGGTTTTCTGGTGTCAAACAGAGGCATTGAGGCTAATCCGGAAAAATTCTCAGCAATTACATCTTTGGCTAAACCGGCGTGTATCAATGACGTTCAACATTTGGCCGGCCGGATTGCAGCTTTGAGCCAGTTTATCAGTCGTCTTGTGGAGAAGGCTATCCCTTTATATCAGATGCTAAAGAAAACAGATGATTTTGTCTGGAGTGAGGCGGCTGATAAAGCGTTTGAGGATCTGAAGAGGCAGTTAGCTGAACCGCCTGTGCTTGCAGCCTCGATCAATAAAGAGCCGTTATTGCTGTAAGTGGCTGCTAATGCCTGAGCTGTTAGCGTGGCTATTGTGGTGGAGCGCAAGGAAGCTAGAAAGGAATATCCGGTTCAACGGCCGGTTTATTATATCAGTGAGGTGCTCATTGAATCAAAGCAGAGGTATCCACATTGGCAGATGCTGGTGTATGGAGTGTTTATGGCAAGCCGGAAGCTCAAACATTATTTTCAGGGTCATCCTATCACAGTGTTCAGTTCGGCACCTCTGGGAGATATTATTCAAAACAGAGAAGCAACTGGCCGGATTGCCAAGTGGGCTATTGAGCTTGGACCTCACGGGCTCAAATACATACCTCGCACAACGATTAAATCCCAAGCACTCGTGGACTTCATCAATGATTGGACGGAGTTGCGGGCACCAGAGGAAAAGCCAGATAACACATATTGGACTATTCACTTTGATGGATCCCGACAGTTGGAGGGCTCGGGGGCTGGAGTCATATTAACTTCCCCACGAGTTGACACGTTTTGTTATGTTCTCTGTTTAATGTTCCTTTGTACTAACAATGCAGCTGAGTACGAGGCGTTACTCCATGGCCTTCGGATGGCTAAGGAGATGAACTTAAGCCGGGTTAAGTGCTTTGGGGATTCAGATCTGGTGGCTCAACAGGTGTCTGGCACTTGGAATTCTAAAGACCCACTTGTCGGTGTCAAAACCGGCGGATCTCGGGTAGGGGGTCCCGAACTGTGCGTCTAGGCCGGATGGTAACAGGAGGCAGGGAACACTTTGTTTTACCCAGGTTCGGGCCCTCTCGATGGAGGTAATACCCTACTCCTGCTTGATTAATATTGATGATATGGGTGGTACAAGAGTAGATCTACCATGAGATCAAGGAGGCTAAACCCTAGAAGCTAGCCTATGGTATGATTGTTGTGTATGGAGTTGATTGCCTACGGACTACAACCCTCCGGTTTATATAGACACCGGATAGGGTTAGGGTTACACAGAGTCGGTTACAATGGTAGGAGATCTTGAATATCCGCATCGCCAAGCTTGCCTTCCACGTCAAGGAAAGTCCCATCCGGACACGGGACGAAGTCTTCAATCTTGTATCTTCATAGTCCAGGAGTCCGGCTGAAGGTATAGTCCGGCTACCTGAACACCCCCTAATCCTGGACTCCCTCAGTAGCCCCTGAACCAGGCTTCAATGACAACGAGTCCGGCGCGTAGATTGTCTTCGGCATTGCAAGGCGGGTTCCTCCTCCAAGTCCTTCGTAGAAGATTGTAAACACCAAGAGTATTGTCCGGCTCTGTAAAATAAGTTTCCACATATTGCCATAGAGAGAATAATAATATTAACACAAATCAAATCTACTGACGTACTCCGCAGTGCACTATCACACCACGGCCAAGTCCTTTACTCGAATCGTTTTTACTTTTCCACCTCAGCATGTTTTGCGAGGCGGTTTCCTTGGCACGTCTTGTCAAGGCAGAGATCGTGTACCCCCTTTACGGGATTCTCATCAATACGGACGTGGTTAACCCTAACCGCGCCATTTATCATGGCGCTTTGGAGGCAAGCGACTTTTACTAGGCTTGTGGGGACGCACAACCGCATCCGCCCATATAAGGGGATAAGGATCCACCCTTTTACCTACGCCTTCTTCCTCTTTTGCCTGTCCATCTCCTGCGCACTCGAGCTCCAGCGCCCAAGCCCGCACTTCCCACCTCAACCTTCTCCAGCGATGTCCGGAGCGGGAGGCAAGTGGAAGGTCTCCTCCGTCACAGAAGGCGACATCAAAAAGCTAAGGAAGGCCGGATACTTGTCCAAAGACATCGAGCACCGGCTTCTCGAGGAGGGGCAGCTTCTCCCCACCCCAAGGCCCCATGAGAGGGTAGTATTCCTTCCCCACTTCCTCCGCGGACTAGGTTTTCCACTTCACCCATTCATCCGGGGGCTCATGTTCTAGTACGGCCTGGATTTTCACGATCTGGCCCCG